>NC_088645.1:14127991-14182026 GCF_964019385.1 Sycon ciliatum
AACATCTGAAGCGAAACATCACTCTCTCCCTCTTTCTCTCTCTCACACCCACTCTCTCTCACACACTCTCTCTCTCCTTCTCTCTCTCCTTCTCTCTCTCTCTCTCCCTCCCGCTCTCTCTCTCTCTCTCTCCCTCTCTCTCTCTCTCTCTCTCTCTCTCTCTCTCTCTCTCTCTCTCTCTCTCTCTCTCTCTCTCTCTCCTCTCTCTCTCTCTCTCTCTCTCTCTCTCTCTCTCTCTCTCTCTCTCTCTCTCTCTCCTGCTCTCTCTCTCTCTCTCTCTCTCTCTCTCTCTCTCTCTCTCTCTCCCTCTACCTTGAAACTAAATGTCTGTCTGTCTATCAACCATTCTGTATAATTACTAGTGGTGAAACGTATATCAAAACCCAATTGCCGAATATTCTTTGGCTTAACGAACGAACGAACGAATATTCTTTCGTTAACACGGATGACATCACACGCCCTCCTCTCAGTCATTTTATTGGATATTGTCACTATTATTAGGCATGACAAACGAAAGCACATATTTCTCCACCATTTCTAGGTCAATTTTCACAAAATCCCCAGGTGAAGTGCATTTTACACGCTCAAAAACAGCTCGAGACGACTGAAATGTTTCATCTTGCCGTGCGAGCGGAATCGATTTATGTTCTCACGCTGAGTATGGCCGGGGCCGCGGACCGTAAGTACGAGCCTGGCCAGCTTCAGCCTTTGGGCAGCGATTGCCGGTGGACTCCGTGTTCCATCCACCAGCTCCACTTCGTCACGGTGTCAGTTTCGAACAAGTGACGTGTTAGTTCTTTTTCATTTGACTCGTTAGTTCCAGTTGGCAACGACTTACGTCCTCACACGCATGGCTTCCTTGGAGAATCTATTCGGGATCAACCAAACTTACCTCAACATGAATGTGGGTTGTCGATGACAGCCTTTGGCGCGGTTCGTTGAGCAGGTTCTTACTCAAAAACACCGTTGAAAAAAGTCACGAAGTTTTTGTATACGGAGGAAGTATATTCATGTATCTATCCATCTATCCACTCAAGTTTATTGGTTCAAATATACACGTGTTTCCTCCTCTTGATCTATGAGCCAGATGCCGAAGAGATATTTTCCTCCTCTAGCATTACCCCTGGGGATCGTCAACACAACCTTGGTCTGTTGTTCCCCCTGTTTTTTTTGTTTCTTTAGATCATGTTCGAGACGTTCAACGTACCCGCTACGTATGTATCCATTCAAGCGGAACTTTCTCTCTACTCGTCTGGTCAAACCACGGGGATAGTCCTGGATTCTGGTGACGGCGTCTCACATCTTGTACCCGTTCACGAAGGCTACAGTGTTCCTAATCTGATCTCCAAGATCGACATTGCGGGCAGAGGTCTAACGGATTATCTGATGAAAATTTTGACTGACCGTGGCTACTCGTTCACGACGACTGCCGATCGCGAGATCGTCCGTGACATCAAGGAGAAACATGCCTATGTAGCCCTGGACTTTGACCAGGAGATGACCACGGCACCACGCAGCTCTACACTGGAGAAGAGCTATGAGCTACCAGATGGACAGGTCATTAGTATTGGAAATGAACGCTTCCGCTGTGCTGAAGCTCTCTTCCAGCCATCTTTGCTCGGCGTGGAGCAGGCTGGCATACCCGAGATGATACGCAGGAGCCTTGTAGCGTGCGACGTGGAAGTCGGCAAAGATCTCCGCTGCAGCAGCATTGTTTTGTCTGGCGGTAACACCATGTTCCCAGGTATAAGGGAGCGCTTGCAGAAGGAAATCTCTGCGCTCGTAAACAGCTCCATGAAAGTGGACATAGTCGCTCCACCGGAGAGGAGATATGCTGCGTGGATCGGTGGCTCTATTCTGGCCTCACTGTCTACATTCCAGCAGGTGTGGATCTCCAAACAAGAGTACGATGAATCTGGGCCCAGCATCGTGCAACGAAAGTGTTAGGTCAAATTCACATAATGCGGTCACGATAATACTCAGAATTGATACAATACTATCATTGTCCCCTTTTTATTTATTTTTCATGCCTACCAGGTTCGGCCTCATTTTCTCTGTGCTGCGCTCATGGGTACACGAAGGACGAAACAGTTCTGTTCTGTTGAGTATTTTGCTCTTGCTCTTGTAGTAGTTGAGCACTCTCATGTGGGGGGTAGTGCCTTTGCTGTTCGCGCTATGCAGAGCTCACTGGCTTGTCAGTTTGAGCACTCTGGCAAGGCACGTTCGGGCCTGGTTTAAATCTGGCTTTGGAAAATTTATTTTTCATTGCTATCAGGTTCGGCCGCATTCTCTCTGTGCTGCGCTGATGAGTTCACAAAGAACGAAACAGCATGCTGTCCGCAGATTGAGTATTTCGATCCTGCTCTTGTAGTAGTTGAGCACTCTCATGTGAGGTACTAGTAGTACCTTTGCTGTTTGCGCTATGCAGAGCTCACGGACTTGTCAGTTTGAGCACTCTGGCAAGGTACGTTCGAAACCCTTGGCTATGTTGGTGCCATGAAAGTCAGAGTCACAACTAAACAAAGTGTCCCACCATTGTGAACTTGTGGTGTTCAATCTTACATTTCAATTTAGTGTTCTACTTGAAACGTGTATTTCCGAATCAAGTTGGGTTGTCTTTTTGCTTGGGTTCCTACTTCATGATGGTTGCACGCGCTTGGTGTTGTGAATAAAGTCAATAAACCCAGTCCAGTATATCAGTATTATGTGTGACACTGAGTGATAGGTATAGTTGGTACTTCAATGTACGTGTGCATGTACAGTGTACATGCACGCTGCGTGATCTTGAATGATGCGCACAACATGGTGTCAGTGCTAGTGTATTGTCTGTACTGCCTTGGCCAATTGGAGGCGACGAGCGAACAACAACTCATATTCATAATCATATCGCACTGGCTTATCACAGAAGAAACCCTAGACAAAACAAAAAGAACAGAAAATGGCAAAAATCAATCTGCAGTACTAGTAGTACATCACTGCAAGTCGTGTACCGTATTTTCCGGAGTGTAAGCCGCACCCAACCCCCCCCCCCCCCCCTTTTGCCACGAAATACAGACATCATTATCTACCGGTACCCTAGTGGACCGTATGCGTGTTAAAACAAAATGGCGTCACGATTTATTGAAAGTGGTATAGTTGGTGGAACGAGTGTTCAAACCCATTTGAACTTCATACTGTTCGTCTTCTTTTTGACATGCTCTCTTTCCATCGTCCTTAGCTTTTGTTTGTTGAGAGCTGTTTTGGCTTTCTCCTATACCTCTGGGGGATGCCAAGTGATGGTTTTGAGAGGCTGGTGATGGCTGTGAGCGAGAGTTTGCCGATCGGCGTCGTCCTCGCTATAGCGATGAAAATACTAGTTACTGCGCACCTGGCAGATATCACAACACGTCGGAGCGTCCAGGAGCAAAGGAATCTTGGGTTTTCACTGGAATCTAGTTCCACCAGCATCGTGTAGCCCACCGTCGGTGAATGGTGGTCCAGAAAGGTCGAAACTGGTCTTCTGCAGCATCTCGCAGTCCTGCGAGGCACACTGAATACGCCTGTCATGTATTCTACAAATAAAAATCACGAAGTAGTGGACTTTACAGTGATGAGTCTATCCTGTATGCTGCAAAAGACGCAGGAAATGTGACTGGTGTCCGTACACTGGACGCCAATATCATCCCAGTCTTCTCCTGCAGGATCTGTTTGTCAACTTTGACATTGACATACCGGTGTGCAGTGGGTCGACATTGGCCTGGTTTGGCAGCTATCTGCCTGGGTGGATGTAGCAGGTTTGCATTGGCGCGTCGTCCAGTCCGACATTTTCTTGTAACTGTGGAGTACCGGCAGGGTCTGAGAGGTTGCTCGTGCTGTGAACACATCTCTACTGCCTGTCTCGTCCTGGAAGTGCCGTCTCGCCGCTTCCTTGCTCTACAGTCACGCCGTTATTTCGCTTTGTTTCGTGGTGCAGCTCAAAACCTGCCCAAACAACTGTGAGCTCGCAACATGGTATGGACAAATTGCACCACTCATGCTGGTTAACTAAACTGACCGGGATAGTCGAGTAAGCGAGTTCACTCCCTGGGCCATGGCAAGATCTGTTCAGCGCGGGCTATTCCAACCTCCAAGTGCATAGTCACCGATCGATCCATGCGATGGTGGTTGACCTACAAAGAGCCAAGGTCTACGAGTACTACTATTGGATGCTGTCTACATGCAGTCAACAAAATCAAAGTACCTCAGTATGCCCCAGAACAGGGCATGTGCATCTATAGCATGACACAACAGGGGTTCTGGCGGCACCTGTCAAACAAGCAGTAGCGACTAGTGCCAGCTACCTATTGGAGGCTAGCCGCTACAGTCTGTCACTGGAGATAATTATTATGTTCACTGTTTAGACTGAGCACAATCAATGATGCCCAATCAATCTGCCCAATGTGTGTTCTGTTCCACCTAATTATAACGTCCCATCGCATCAACCCTACTACACGCACATGTCGTCACTCTAGCACGACTTGTGTTATTATTGTTTATTTTGATTCGCACGATAAATAGAGCACAATAAACGTTAACTTGACCGAAGGTTAAAGGCGACTGCAGATAGAGGAACACATCGAGGTACAGGTGCCGGCATCAATACAGTATCAGAGAGGTACGCAGAAAAAACTCTCGTAAGCCCAAGGGGAAGTGGTTGATGAGGGATGAATGCACTCTCCACGCTCGTCTACACTGTTCGTGGAAATGCACACATACATACAATAATATACAACATAGCAATAGCATGCACAGAACCGAACAATTTCATGTTCACACATGCAAGCACAGACCTGAACATTAGTACCAAAAGCCGATACAGACAATATCCCCATACACACAGACGCACACACACACAATGTCCCATGTATGCGCCCGTGGCGAGAAAAGCACGCAGATCTAAAAATGCACTGGATGTGAACCCACAGATTTTCTCTAATAGCAATGATAGCGGATCTGATTCTGAATGAAACACACACACAATACAATTATTGAATGCCCATCCGCAGATGATGGCAGGTCCTGAAAGAACAGGCAGTGTTCCAGTGATGGGGAACAGAACTTCGAGTGGCGAGTGAGGTATACACACACACGTGCGTGCGCGGGCACACACCAAAGTATGAAGAAATAGAATCGACATCGTAGTATTCATTGGTTGGGGAATGGAAAGGAAAATAAAACATTGCTATAGGTTATTGTTGTAAGGACACTGGGAGCACAACAGAAAGGTAAGCAACTTGCTTTGAAGCAAAGAAAGTTATTATTCCACGGATCTCAGAAGGAAGGAACGTTCCAGAATGCTGCACTGGCAACAGGCGGCCTGCATGTGCGCGGCCCCTGCAGTCGGTCCAGCTGCCGGCCTTGCAGTGCTGAAAAGAATGTGCAGTACAGCATGTCACATAGTATCGCAGCCTGGACAAATAGACGCTGGGAAGTCCTAGTTATGTGCTCACCTACACCACGATGCACCAATCTTCTGAGCTACTTTGGCAACAACTTTGTCCACTTGAGACTCCCATGGGCTGAGCCAGTTGTTGAGGGCTGCATCAAGGTGGACGGCAATGACCGCTGATGGCAAGGCAATCCATGACACACAGTCACTAGGGCATCGTCAACATGGCGCTAAGGCTGGATGAATAAAATCAACCTTTAGGCTGCCGCGGGATTGACAACGAGGCCGCTGTCTCGAAGCTAGTCAGTCAGCCTGGTCACCGCCATTGACGAACCAGTCGCCACCGCCAGCAGTGGCGGTAGGTTGTGACAAGTATGGTGCAATATTGTCAGCAAATTCAGTACTCAGGATAAGATGAGTGACAAAGGGAACGTTGTGTTTGATAATATTGAAGTGAACAGGGATGATCACAAACCCTGCGCGTACTCCACCGTGAGTTACAAGAAAATTCCGGACTGGACGACGAGCAAACACCAACCTGCTACATCCAACCAGGCAGATACTATAACGATAGCTGCCAAACCAGGTCAATGCCGACCTACTGCATAATGTCAATGTCAAACAGATCCTGCAGGAGAAGACTGGGGTGTTGGCGTCCAGTCACTGAGTGTACAGACACCAGTCACATTTCCTGCGTCTTTTGCAGCATACAGGATAGACTCATCACTGTAAAGTCCACAACTTCGTGATTTATATTTGTAGAATACATGACAGGCGTATTCAGTGTGCCTCGCAGGACTGCGAGATGCTGCAGAAGACCAGGTTCGACCTTTCTGGACCGCCATTCACCGACGGTGGGCTACACGATGCTGGAGGAACTAGATTCCAGTGAAAACCCAAGATTCCTTTGCTCCTGGACGCTCCGACGTGTTGTGATATCTGCCAGGTGCCTTCATCGCTATAGCGAGGACGACGCCGATCGGCAAACTCTCGCTCACAGCCATCACCAGCCTCTCAAAACCATCACTTGGCATCCCCCAGAGGTATAGGAGAAAGCCAAAACAGCTCTCAACAAATAAAAGCTAAGGACGATGGAAAGGGAGCATGTCAAAAAGAAGATGAACAGTATGAAGTTCAAATGGGTTTGAACACTCGTTCCACCAACTATACCACTTTCAATAAATCGTGACGCCATTTTGTTTTAACATGAATATCGCGGGTTATCACCGTTAAAGGGAAACTGAACGCCAAAAATAAGTATGGCTTATCCGAAGGGGAATTGAGCACTGATTCCGATGAGCTATGTCTCGAGCCGATCAGAGAAGAGGAACCGTGTCAAATTTCATAAATAACACCTTCCATATTTGGAAATTGGGCTTGATGACGTGCGTACTGCTTAGCTGTCGCCATGCTGTGCATGCTCAGCAGTGTAATTGAATGGAAGAAAACAATTACTTTGGTGTTTTGCAGCTCTATTTCGTTCCCTGACGGTAACCAAATCTAGATGTAGGAATCTGTTGAGCAGGAGAGTGACACATGTCTTCCCGAAGGCTGTCCAGGCTGCAGTGGTGATGAAGAATCATCACCCCGAGATCGATTGTAGCGAAGTGGAAAACTCATGGTGAATTAGCTTCCACTCCAAGGCAATGTCGAGGTATGAAGGGTGCTTGTACTGCCTTCCAAAGTGAAGAGGAGATTAACATGGCTGTGCATAGCTGTTGTTCTATGCCAACTTACGTACTCTTGCTGATACCGTAGAGGCATATTGCAAATTTCGTGGACGAACAACTCTAGTCACTAGTGGCTAATGAGCAACACTAACAGGTGAGATTTTTCAATTTGACAAAAATTGTTTTTGTTTGAGAACCCGCGATATTCATGTTAAAACAAAATGGCGTCACGATTTATTGAAAGTGGTATAGTTGGTGGAACGAGTGTTCAAACCCATTTGAACTTCATACTGTTCATCTTCTTTTTGACATGCTCCCTTTCCATCGTCCTTAGCTTTTATTTGTTGAGAGCTGTTTTGGCTTTCTCCTATACCTCTGGGGGATGCCAAGTGATGGTTTTGAGAGGCTGGTGATGGCTGTGAGCGAGAGTTTGCCGATCGGCGTCGTCCTCGCTATAGCGATGAAGGCACCTGGCAGATATCACAACACGTCGGAGCGTCCAGGAGCAAAGGAATCTTGGGTTTTCACTGGAATCTAGTTCCTCCAGCATCGTGTAGCCCACCGTCGGTGAATGGCGGTCCAGAAAGGTCGAACCTGGTCTTCTGCAGCATCTCGCAGTCCTGCGAGGCACACTGAATACGCCTGTCATGTATTCTACAAATATAAATCACGAAGTTGTGGACTTTACAGTGATGAGTCTATCCTGTATGCTGCAAAAGACGCAGGAAATGTGACTGGTGTCTGTACACTCAGTGACTGGACGCCAACACCCCAGTCTTCTCCTGCAGGATCTGTTTGACATTGACATTATGCAGTAGGTCGGCATTGACCTGGTTTGGCAGCTATCGTTATAGTATCTGCCTGGTTGGATGTAGCAGGTTGGTGTTTGCTCGTCGTCCAGTCCGGAATTTTCTTGTAACTCACGGTGGAGTACGCGCAGGGTTTGTGATCATCCCTGTTCACTTCAATATTATCAAACACAACGTTCCCTTTGTCACTCATCTTATCCTGAGTACTGAATTTGCTGACAATATTGCACCATACTTGTCACAACCTACCGCCACTGCTGGCGGTGGCGACTGGTTCGTCAATGGCGGTGACCAGGCTGACTGACTAGCTTCGAGACAGCGGCCTCGTTGTCAATCCCGCGGCAGCCTAAAGGTTGATTTTATTCATCCAGCCTTAGCGCCATGTTGACGATGCCCTAGTGACTGTGTGTCATGGATTGCCTTGCCATCAGCGGTCATTGCCGTCCACCTTGATGCAGCCCTCAACAACTGGCTCAGCCCATGGGAGTCTCAAGTGGACAAAGTTGTTGCCAAAGTAGCTCAGAAGATTGGTGCATCGTGGTGTAGGTGAGCACATAACTAGGACTTCCCAGCGTCTATTTGTCCAGGCTGCGATACTATGTGACATGCTGTACTGCACATTCTTTTCAGCACTGCAAGGCCGGCAGCTGGACCGACTGCAGGGGCCGCGCACATGCAGGCCGCCTGTTGCCAGTGCAGCATTCTGGAACGTTCCTTCCTTCTGAGATCCGTGGAATAATAACTTTCTTTGCTTCAAAGCAAGTTGCTTACCTTTCTGTTGTGCTCCCAGTGTCCTTACAACAATAACCTATAGCAATGTTTTATTTTCCTTTCCATTCCCCAACCAATGAATACTACGATGTCGATTCTATTTCTTCATACTTTGGTGTGTGCCCGCGCACGCACGTGTGTGTGTATACCTCACTCGCCACTCGAAGTTCTGTTCCCCATCACTGGAACACTGCCTGTTCTTTCAGGACCTGCCATCATCTGCGGATGGGCATTCAATAATTGTATTGTGTGTGTGTTTCATTCAGAATCAGATCCGCTATCATTGCTATTAGAGAAAATCTGTGGGTTCACATCCAGTGCATTTTTAGATCTGCGTGCTTTTCTCGCCACGGGCGCATACATGGGACATTGTGTGTGTGTGCGTCTGTGTGTATGGGGATATTGTCTGTATCGGCTTTTGGTACTAATGTTCAGGTCTGTGCTTGCATGTGTGAACATGAAATTGTTCGGTTCTGTGCATGCTATTGCTATGTTGTATATTATTGTATGTATGTGTGCATTTCCACGAACAGTGTAGACGAGCGTGGAGAGTGCATTCATCCCTCATCAACCACTTCCCCTTGGGCTTACGAGAGTTTTTTCTGCGTACCTCTCTGATACTGTATTGATGCCGGCACCTGTACCTCGATGTGTTCCTCTATCTGCAGTCGCCTTTAACCTTCGGTCAAGTTAACGTTTATTGTGCTCTATTTATCGTGCGAATCAAAATAAACAATAATAACACAAGTCGTGCTAGAGTGACGACATGTGCGTGTAGTAGGGTTGATGCGATGGGACGTTATAATTAGGTGGAACAGAACACACATTGGGCAGATTGATTGGGCATCATTGATTGTGCTCAGTCTAAACAGTGAACATAATAATTATCTCCAGTGACAGACTGTAGCGGCTAGCCTCCAATAGGTAGCTGGCACTAGTCGCTACTGCTTGTTTGACAGGTGCCGCCAGAACCCCTGTTGTGTCATGCTATAGATGCACATGCCCTGTTCTGGGGCATACTGAGGTACTTTGATTTTGTTGACTGCATGTAGACAGCATCCAATAGTAGTACTCGTAGACCTTGGCTCTTTGTAGGTCAACCACCATCGCATGGATCGATCGGTGACTATGCACTTGGAGGTTGGAATAGCCCGCGCTGAACAGATCTTGCCATGGCCCAGGGAGTGAACTCGCTTACTCGACTATCCCGGTCAGTTTAGTTAACCAGCATGAGTGGTGCAATTTGTCCATACCATGTTGCGAGCTCACAGTTGTTTGGGCAGGTTTTGAGCTGCACCACGAAACAAAGCGAAATAACGGCGTGACTGTAGAGCAAGGAAGCGGCGAGACGGCACTTCCAGGACGAGACAGGCAGTAGAGATGTGTTCACAGCACGAGCAACCTCTCAGACCCTGCCGGTACTCCACAGTTACAAGAAAATGTCGGACTGGACGACGCGCCAATGCAAACCTGCTACATCCACCCAGGCAGATAGCTGCCAAACCAGGCCAATGTCGACCCACTGCACACCGGTATGTCAATGTCAAAGTTGACAAACAGATCCTGCAGGAGAAGACTGGGATGATATTGGCGTCCAGTGTACGGACACCAGTCACATTTCCTGCGTCTTTTGCAGCATACAGGATAGACTCATCACTGTAAAGTCCACTACTTCGTGATTTTTATTTGTAGAATACATGACAGGCGTATTCAGTGTGCCTCGCAGGACTGCGAGATGCTGCAGAAGACCAGTTTCGACCTTTCTGGACCACCATTCACCGACGGTGGGCTACACGATGCTGGTGGAACTAGATTCCAGTGAAAACCCAAGATTCCTTTGCTCCTGGACGCTCCGACGTGTTGTGATATCTGCCAGGTGCGCAGTAACTAGTATTTTCATCGCTATAGCGAGGACGACGCCGATCGGCAAACTCTCGCTCACAGCCATCACCAGCCTCTCAAAACCATCACTTGGCATCCCCCAGAGGTATAGGAGAAAGCCAAAACAGCTCTCAACAAACAAAAGCTAAGGACGATGGAAAGAGAGCATGTCAAAAAGAAGACGAACAGTATGAAGTTCAAATGGGTTTGAACACTCGTTCCACCAACTATACCACTTTCAATAAATCGTGACGCCATTTTGTTTTAACACGCATACGGTCCACTGACAGTGGCAGTCATTTGACTCAGTAGGTGTCTTTGCTGCTTCTTTCCCTTCATTCGTAGGGTTGTGCTGAATAGTACAAGTGCTTGAAGTAAATTAAAATAAATAGAACATGTGGAACATAAAATCTAATCAAGCATCAGTACATGTATTGCAAATTTCAACTTCAAAGCACATGAAATCACAATGATCACAAAATTTATGGGATCAGGAGGACACCATGTGTTCAACGAACACATACACACATGCTGTATCAGTGCGCACACACATGTACACATGTGCGTGCACCCCCACCTCATCCCACAGACACGCGCGTGCAGCGCGCACATCCATACACATGTGCATGTACCCCCCCCCCCCCCCCTCGACACACACACACACTCCTACCCATACACATGTGCGTAGGACCCACGCACACACACACACACACACGTGTGCACAGACGAATACACACACGCCCGAACACACAAGATACGTGTAAGTGAACATGGTCTTCCTGGTGCAGATGCGGGGCCAGCACAATGGAAAATACCTCCATCAAGATGCTTGATCAAGTGTTCTGATAATGGCACTGTTTGTTTGTTTTTACAAAGAAGTGTGGGAAGGATTACAATGCGTTATAATTCATAATTGTTCTTTGCCTTGTACTGTGCAGACCAGAATGCTTCGCTATCAACTCCTGGCTTTCCATTGGCATGGTGTTCAGCTGCAGCGGCATCTGGTCCCGGGAGTTGAAGTTGCTGGATGGCTGCACTGACACAGGATGGGTTTGCGTTGGCAATGCGATACGGCAGTCATTCCACATCATGAGCTACATGTTTATGTAATTTATATTGTCGCTCGTCCAGCAACGTCAAGGCTCTGCATGTAAACACAGGAGAACACCATAATAAAAAATACTACTCATACTCAGGGGATAATAATTATTATAATTTTGGATTAGCAATTTCGTGCCATTTATGGGTTCCTGTCTAAACCATGCCGTGATATTGATTTCTATCTGCTCACAGAGTACCTTGTATTGTAACAATGCTCTGCCTAATCACTACCCTCCGCCAATTATTAGATTCACACAATATTCACAACGTATGCAACACAATGCTGTCTATTGACACTACTTCGAACTGAAATGCTCACTACTCTTCTCCCGTTTTCAGCTCCCTCTACCTTATGAATACTCTACATTACTGGTTTCGTTTCTGCCCTTTCCATTGCTGCCAGCTCCCAGTCTTTTTCAATGCACAGCACCACCTTGAAATTTTTGTGATTTGATGTACACATACTTTGAAGTTGAAATTTGAACTACATGATCAGATTTTTGTTCCACATTTTATATTTATTTTTACTTCAAGCACAGCCCTACCGATGAAGGGAAAGAAGCAGCAGAGAGACACATACTGAGTCTAATGACTACCACTGTCAGTTCTCAAACAAAAACAATTTTAGTCAAATTGAAAAATCTCACCTGTTAGTGTTGCTCACTAGCCACTAGTGACTAGAGAGTTGTTCGTCCACGAAATTCGCAATATAGCACTACGGTACCAGCAAGAGTAGGTAAGTTGGCATAGAACAACAGCTATTCACAGCCATGTTCATCTCCTCTTCACTTTGGAAGGCAGTACAAGCACCCTTCATACCTCGACATTGCCTTGGAGTGGAAGCAAATAATTAATTCACCATGAGTTTTCCAATTCGCTACAATCGATCTCGGGGTGATGATCGTGTCTTCTTCATCACCACTGCAGCCTGGACAGCCTTCGGGAAGACATGTGTCACTCTCCTGCTCAACAGATTCCTACATCTAGATTTGGTTACCGTCAGGGAACGAAATAGAGCTGCAAAACACCAAAGTAATTGTTTTCTTCCATTCAATTACACTGCTGAGCATGCACAGCATGGTGACAGCTAAGCAGTACGCACGTCATCAAGCCCAATTTCCAAATATGGAAGGTGTTATTTATGAAATTTGACACGGTTCCTCTTCTCGGATCGGCTCGAGACATAGCTCATCGGAATCAGTGCCCAATTCCCCTTCGGATAAGCCATACTTTTTTTTGGCGTTCAGTTTCCCTTTAATAATAATAATTTGATCATCGGAGTATAAGCCGCACCCCTTTTTTTGTATGAATTTTGAATTTCAGGGCTCACGGTTGGGATGCCAAAACTCGATTACGTGGGAGGACATCTTGAAATCTGATCACCATAGAAATGAGCTCGCGTGACTCTAGCTATGCACGCGGCAGTGCACGCCTACGCGGCGCGGAGCACAGCAAGGACTCGAGAGAGTTGCAGTGACCTGGTGACTGACAAGAAGAAGTAGAACTGAGGAAGACGGAGACCGGCTGGGGACTTGTGTTTCACTTTGGTTGCCGTTCACTGTCGTTGTTATTGCTTCTTTCCGAGCGAGTGTGTTGCGAGCAGTGCTGGCCTCGTAAGCCGAAGGCTTCAGACAGTTCGTTCGCACGCTGAGTCCTGCGATGAGAAGTCGCGAGTTCTGCCGCCGAGTCTTTGCTGAGAAAGGGATCGACATCTATGTCGTCCGCTGGTGCACTGGCGCAGGTGAGGAGAGGTAGAGGACGAGAGCTCCTTGATGGAATGAAGCAAAGACTCACACCGTGTTCTAGTTTGTTATCTCTGTTCTCAGAGCGTTTTGTAAATGCACTTACACGAGTGAAAGAGCCGTGCCACGCTGCTGTGAGAAGTGACGATGGAGAGATGTGAATTATTTGATTTGCCACTCTCTTTCGTTGCAAGAGGACGAATCAAATGGCTTCGCCGTTGTACTGGTCATATATTTTCGGTTTGCCATAGCTGCTGAAGCACACAGCAGTAGAGCGCCGATGAGCGAGGCAGCAAACGGTCAATAATATTTCAAGAGTTTGTCAGTCACGGAGGAAACATTGCAAAAAACGCCTTGCTGCTGCCTCGCTGGTGTAGTTTCCGCATCGTACAACGCATATGCGCAGGCTTCCTTCCTTGTCGTCGCGCACGGGAGTTCGCGTGCGCCCCTGCCGACTTAGCTCACTTCAAAACAGTATAAGGTAGCACAATATTGGCCGATTTTGACAATCGATGGCTCAAAATCTTCAGGAGATACTAAGCTACAGTTTAACCGAAGCGATTTTTCCCTAGATGAAAGGATCGATGTAGAGCATTCACAGACTTTGTGACCATATCTTTAGTTTCCCGGGGCCAAAATCAAAAATTCCTTCGGTTGAACCCCTAGTTAACATCTTGCCTGGTTCCACCCAAATTTTCAGTGTCGTACTGTCTACCCGTGCTACCTTATTCTATTTTGAAGAGGCATGTGTCGCACTGAAAATGCGCTGCGAGATGGCTAGAGTTTGTGTACAAGGGGTGGTCGAGCTGTGGTCGCGTGACAGTCGACCTGTCGTCGCGTGAGCTGGCCAGAAACAAAATGGCGCCCACGTATTTGTACACAACCGTGAGCCCTGAATTTGAGTGTTCAAAGCAGGGAGTCGTATAGACCCACGACTCCCTGGTTCAAAGTGCGGCATACTCCGGAAAATACGATATGTGGCTGCCCGAAAGCTTTGCTGTTCGTGCAGATCATCATTACGGTCATGTGTCAGCTGTGGTGCTCAACAACACGTCACTGCACTGCCAAAGACACACCTGAGACTGTGAGACCTGACGTGACCGGGGCTGTACTAGCAGTGTAGTCAGAGTGTAGTGTAGCCTGTAGCCAGTGTAGGCTGTACTGACAGTGTGTACTGACCTACTCCGTAGAGTGTAGTGCTAGTGCCGTAGTGGGGTCGCCTTGCCCTGGCAGGATTGATCTGATTTTTACCGACTGAGTACTGCACTGTCTCTTTTACTATGAAATAAGCAGATATTCGTGAAAAGTGAGGGCAAAAGATAGATAGACTACGCGTATACGTCGCTAGCGCTGGCACTGGTAGATCTACATGGTAGACCTACGGTCGATGGGGCGACGTGACCGGCGTGCGCTGGCATGGCCTGGATGAAAGGATTGGTGTTTTCATGGTTTTTGGGACCTCAAAATTTGTAACATTGTAGTGTGCGTGTACGATCGGTCGATACTCATTACTCAACATTAGTATCGCGGCACCAGAATGAGTGACGATGAAATCCCCGCTATTGTCATAGACAATGGCTCGTGTATGTGCAAGTCCGGTTTCGCCGGTGACGACGCACCCAGAGCGGAGTTCAGGACGGTTGTCGGCCGTCCCAAACCGCCTATTGTTATGGTGGGCCTCAATTTGAAAGATAACTACATTGGAGAGGAGGCGCTGGCGAAGCGGGGAATACTGTTCCTCAAGTATCCCATTGAACATGGTATCGTCAACAACTGGGATGATATGGAGAAGGTACGTACAACTGGGATCGATGATAATCATCCTTTATTAGCGACTTCAGAACAAAATCACGGTTTAATAGAATAGGAATTACAAGTATGACAAACATATCATCACACGATTGGTTAGACGCAGCAATGCAGATTACACAAACAAAAACTCAGGGAAAACCTTGTCCCATACATACCGGAGTTATGAGGGGTTATGGTATGCAACCGTCAAAATCATCTATGCCATTGTATGCAGAGTGAAGGCACAAAAGTGGGTTTCTCCGACCTCACGAATATCATGCATGCAGAGTTACTGCGCGATATGTGGGATCTTGGTGTTGTGGTCACGTGGTTCTACAAACGCACCAAAGACATCTTGTAACTAGCTTCGTTTACAACAAATCACAAGTGTGTGGGAACACGGAGAACGACAGAGAGCTGAAGGAAAAGCCAGGCAGGCAGGTACAGCTAAAGTGCGTACGGTACAATTGGCATGCCGGACAGCGCAGCAGGATGAATGCAAACATGTCATAATATAAAAGGATGCAATGACAAACAGTGGAATGTGCATCCACTACATCTCCCCTCTGATATTAAACAGGCTATAATAGAGAAGATGAGAAGTACAAAAACTATTCGTTTACGTAGGTGTTGCTGTCCCTCCAGGAAATCGCGATTCCACGGATGCAACAAATTTCGCGTTTTTAGCCCAAACCCGCGATTTCCTGCGTTTTGTTGTTTTCTGGACTTGTTTGTGCATCTTCATGCACTTTTCACAAAGGGCTTTCCATGTTCATGTAGGCTATTTGCACAGTACAACTCGTACTACTCCCAAGTAGATCGATCTACTGCGCAAATGGCGATTCTACGGATGCAACAAATTTCGTGATTTGGTCCAAATCCGCAATTTTCTGCAAATAATTCCGCGAATTCCTGGCAAGTTGCGCCTATTTCCGCACTTTTTGGCGCATATTTTGTTGTTTTCTGCCGCAACTTTTTGCGCAAGTTTTCGAGAAATTTTCCGCAAATTGCTGCAGGGACAGGTATTGTTTGTTGAGCAAGTTGCAGTAAATGAATGATGTGCAGAGATGACAGCAGATACGTCTCGGCACGTTGCTGAATTAGCATGATTCAATGAGGCGGTTGACAGGCTGAGGAGCTCTAGACTGGCTCAACTGCTGTGCCAGTGTACTCAACCTCGACTGCCAGCTTCTCTGCTTCTGTCGGATCAAGTGACGACGATTGCGGCGTACAGTACAGTGACCAGACTCAACAAGGTCAGAACGATTGGACACTTGCTCTACTGTCTTGCCCTCCCGCTCAAGATCGGTCATGAATACACGGTCATGAAGCTGTAGAGTCGCGAGAGGCTTAGCTGCATGCCGTTGGTCATAGTGGAAGTTCTACTGCTCCCGGGACTGATTCTCCAAGTCCAGAATACTCGGGAGATCTGGCCGACGAGTTGCCGTAAATGTAGCCGTTGAATCGCCCACAGACCCAGACAACAGCCAAGCACTCCTTCTCGATCTGCGCATACTGTTGCTCAGTAGGGGTGAGGCTGCGTGAGGCAAATGCAATGGGGCGCATTCCGTCGTCATGCTCCTGCAATAGGACAGCTCCCAAGCCGTAACTGCTGGCAATAGCGCTGATGACCGTGGGCTTGGTTGGGTCGAAAAATGTGAGGCAGGGCACATTGGTGGCCAGCTATTTGAGCTTGTCCAGGGCTTATTGTTGTGTAGCAGACCACTCCCATATGGTGTCATGCCCCAGTAGAAGACGCAGTGGAGCGCTAACTTCTAAGAGATTGGGAATGAAGCATGACATGAACGCAAACATGCCAAGAATGCGCTTCAGTTCCTTGACGTTCTTGGGAGGCTTCAGATTAGCGACGCTGAACACTCGCTGTGTCAGGGTGGAGACCTTTGCCTGAGAAAATGTGACCAAGGAGCTTCACTTCGGCCTGACACTTGTGACATTTCGTCATGTTCAGCGTGACGTTGGCTTTCCACAGGATGTCTAGTACGGCAGCTAGGTTACGGTCGTGTTCTTCTCGTGTACGGCCAGAGACAATGACATCGTCCATGTAGACGAACACGCCGGGGAGATGGTCCAGAAAGTTGGTGAGACGCTTGTGGAAGATCTCAGGTGCTGATGTGATGCCAAATAGCAGTCGCTTGAAGTAGAATCTACCGAACGGTGTGATGAAGGTGGTCAAACAGGCAGAGTCGGGACCGAGTGGGACCTGACCTGCGAGGTCGTCAAACTTCTTCTTATCGTCCTCCGATAGTCCGAGTTGGTAGTCGAAGGCGGAGTCGGCGCTGGGTCCGAGAGAATAATTATAGTAAAGTGGCGACATGGGTTTCTTCAGGGTTTGAACTCAATTTGGTTGCGGCACGAAAACGAACGAGAAAGCTTGGAAGCTCAGGGCCCTACGCTATGCTTTTTTGCCTAGCTCATCGTGCATGTTATTAGAACTGATGGAAATGTTTTTTTCCATTGATTGGCTGTAGTGTTTTACGTCGACCATGAATGCTACAATGCCCAACCACACCACAGCGAACTGATCGGCTACATCATCGTATTGCAAAAAGTCTCCATCAGTTTGAATAACATGCATGATGAGCTAGGCAAAAAAGCATGGCGTAGGGCCCTGAGCGAAAGAAATAAACTTTCTCTTGTCATTCGAGGGCATTAGGACACCGTCTGCCACCTTGATGACCTAGGCAAAAAAAGGAAAGGGATGTTAAAAAAAATTCATTTCCCCCATATTATTTTCGAGACATAACCTAGGATTCGAACCAGCACTATCGCCCTGCATGCATTCCCCCCGATACACTTCGCATACATACTCATTCTTCAAAGTTGCTTCACGTTATGATCTTGCATTTGAAAGGCCTATACACTCATTGCCGAAGTTGTGTTGCCATGGTGCAAAAATGGCGTTGGATGGCTACGCCTGAGCGCTCGCGCTGTCATCGCAGCCCACGACACGTCTTCCTGCTGTGCTTTCCTGACAAATTATTTTGTTTCGCTTTGTCCTTGTTGCTGGAGGGTTTGATTCTTTGAGATACTGTAGAGCGATTTGGAGTTGGTCAGCCGAGAGTAGTCGTGAGAAATGGAGAAAGAATGTGAGAGAACCTGGACTGCGGATGAAGTCGCTCTGTTCCAGCGGAGGCGAGCAGAGGGTTACGATCTCAGTGCCCAGGCACGTCGCTCCTGATTATTTCAAGGGGCTCGATGTGCAAGTGGCACTCGAAACCAGTGCTGCGCAGAGTGCCCATGTTCCTGCCAGTGTCGCTGCTTCAGCCGGGCTGGCGCTGGCGTCTCCAGTGCAAGCAGTATACCTAGTAGCTGAAACCACTCCTGGACCTGCTGTAAAACCCGCCGCTCAGGGCCAGTGCGAACAGCAGCTGATGCTGCTACTGAAGGGGCCACACATTCACTTCTGTCCAGCTCTGTCCTACGCGCTCCCACCTCTTGTGGGGATATCATGCGCTTACGCATGCTAGGGCTGCGCCAACTTTGCAAAGACAGTATTCCCTACCAAGGGCGTGTATCCAGACGTGATCTTTACCTTCTCATCTGTGAACATTTCCGCTTGAGTACTGCTGGCGAAGGGGTTCCAGACGAGGAGGCAGACAAGCCTGCATTACCAAAGCCAGTAATGGCAGCGTACAAGAAGCTACCAAGCTTTTCACACATAGCATCTGGCTGATCTCTATCTCGCCTAACTAAACTCCCTTTCTTCATTACTGAGGCTGTCAAGCACTATAATTATGGAAAATTCCCCGGACAAAGATTATGACAAGGAGAGCTTGCAGTGCTACAAGCAACTTCGTGCGTACCAATTATTTGATGAGCACCACCTTCACCATTTGGAGGGAAACCTGTTTGCAGGTGGAACAAACTTTTGTTTCGTCCGTGCGAAATGCTGGCCATCACAAGATACATCAAAGCAAGCCTACACGTGTATCGTCTGCATCAGCAGGGACGATCCAGTGTGCTACAGTGGATACTGCCAGTGCATTTCCGGATAATGAGAGTGCTGTTCACATGTCGCGGCTTTGCTGTTTGCGCTGGATTATTTTTGCAGCCATGGCATGCAGAGTTTGTCTGGACCTTCCGTAACAGACATGTTGTATGCATGCACGCTCGTGCTTCTGACTGGCTTCTCTTCTGATCTTTCCTCGTCATGGCTGTTGACTTTTGTGAATTATATCATCTTGTCAAACATAATAACATTACACTGTGAACGAAAGCAATATTTCATTCCACCTCACCTCTCAACCCCTCACAAACAACCGAAAACTCGTCATCGATTGCACTGATTTTTTAACGACTTTCTGGATCAATAATCATCATTTTTATGTCTTCAAACCAGAAATTGGCAGAGATCAAAATGGTCTGTCATCATAGTAAAACATTGACTTACAAGACATCAGTGTCTGCTCCAGCGCCGGGTGAGCCGGGTAATCCACCCGGTTGGGCGACGCTTGGACCCGGTTGAAAATATAGTACTGGGTCACCTGTGACCCGGTTGGTACTTTACACTTTCGAACTTTGAAAGGACTGACTACATGGCTTGTATCAAGACTACATGAAAACGGTTTTCATGTAGTCTTGCTTGTATGTGTCAGAAGATACTTCTTCTTCCTTCGTACTTTTCTAATTCCTGTCCTCTCTTTTCTAAATGCGGCTTATCCATTCGCCTTTATATCATTGGGCCTAGTTCCCGTTTATTGTCCGAATTAAAATAAACCAACCAACCAGTTAAAGCACGTGACTCGGCTGGTGAGACAGCGCCAGGTACATGTGTACCCGGCTCCGACCCGGTTGAAATGGTTGCGCCAGGTACACGTGTACCCGGCTGTCCTACAATCCTAGAGCAGACACTGGACATTTCTGAATAATAACTTTGGACTGATGTTAGATTATTACTGGAACAAATCATTTCTGAATGCACAGATTGAGCTAAGTGGAATACTTGGTTGGTTGATAGAACTTGTATTTCCGGTGGAATATATGTAACACTCTTTTTCACATTCACGCAGTATTTAATGGAACAAATTCATATTCTGTGATGATGATGGTCAGCCAGTGTCGGTGAAACGTCTAATGGCCATCGCTGAGGACCAGTGGCATACAAATGTCTAAGGGTAGATAGGCCGCGCCAAGTTTGCATCCTCTATGTTTTGGGTTCGAGGTATTTGAACAGGGCAGAGAACACTGCGTAGTTAGGCAGCCTGGTGAAGTGCCTGAACTTGTCAGGATTGTTTCTGATGCTGGCTAAATCGATCGAACAACACTTCAGGCTCTCGTACTCTTTTTTAATTTCACGGAAGTCTTTTTCTAGGCCAGCCATGTGATCATCAACTTCACTCGGGTCACTTACACTGATATATCTGTGATCACATGGCAAACCCTGCACAGGACCAGGGGTCGGTGCTGGGTCAATAGCCGAACAGACACCACAGAAACGACCCCGGAATCATCAATATCTTGTGGCTCCTCAGACTCTTGACGTTTTCTCTTCAGAACTCGTCTCGCTGGTTTAGAAGTTGCCGTCCACTGGAACTGGGCTGGCACAGCGGTGGGGTTGAGCCATTTTCTTTCTGGCTCCTCACCAGACAGGAGCTTGCCGACGTAATCATCTTGTTTGAAATGAGAGCTGCATACTCTGGTGTTTGATGTGATCTTGAAATTTGATCCCACGTCCCTCCTAATTTCAAATTGCCATAACTTGCACCTTTCTGCATCACTGGGAAAACGATGAATTGCAAGTGACATATCTAAAGACCGATTACTGCAGAGCGGAACAGCACAGTAGTAGCCCTTGCCTGAAGTTCTTTTCCGCTTCTTGGCAGGTTAGCTGTCAGTGCCAGATTTCACTGCGGCTGACCCCACGGACACTGAAGGCGAAGAAACAACACCAACACTAGCTGCAGCGACAGTTTGTTCGACTGGAACCGGTTCAGGAATGGTTTTAGCTACTGCTTGGACTGGAGACGCCAGCGCCAGCCCGGCTAAAGCAGCGACACTGGCAGGAACATCGGTACTCTGCACAGCGCTGGTTTCGAGTGCCACTTGCACATCGAGCCACTCGAAATAATCAGGAGCGACGTGCCTGGGCACTGAGATCGTAACCCTCTGCTCGCCTCCGCTGGAACAGAGCGACTTCATCCGCAGTTCAGGTTCTCTCACGTTCTTTCTCCATTTCTCACGACTACTCTCGGCTGACCAACTCCAAATCGCTCTACAGTATCTCAAAGAATCAAACCCTCCAGCAACAAGGACAAAGCGAAACAAAATAATTTGTCAAGAAAGCACAGCAGGAAGACGTGTCGTGGGCTGCGATGACAGCGCGAGCGCTCAGGCGTAGCCATCCAACGCCATTTTTGCACCATGGCAACGCATCTTCGGCAATGAGTGTATTTGAATATTGTGGCCATGGTCTAGCTGTCTGTCTTTGATGGTACGGTACGGGACAGGTACGGGATAACGCCAGGCATGCCGACGGCACGAACAAACAGACACACACATTGATGGTACGGTACGGGGCAGGTACGGAATAGCGCCGGGCATGCCGATGGCACAAACAAACAAACAAACAAAAACGAAATTAAAGCTGTGTGGACCCTGGCTAGCGCCAGACAATACTGAAGGAACGTCTTTTGTATATCTACGGGAATAAAACGCAGTGTCCACACTGGCCACTGGTCTGGTGAGCTGAAGTTGAAAGGCGCTGGAAAGTTGAAATGAGCCATCACCACTCACGAGACCGAAGGCTACGGGAAAACCAGTTCTGACACCATGTAGTGGTTCTACAAACGCACCAAAGACATCTTGTAACTAGCTTCGTTTACAACAAATCACAAGTGTGTGGGAACACGGAGAATGATAGAGAGATGAGGAAAAGCCAGGTACAGCTAAAGCGCGTACCGTACAACTGGCATGCCGGACAGCGTGGCCGGATGAATTCAAACATGTCACATAAAAAGGATACAATGACAAACAGTGGAATGTGCATCCACTACAGGAGAGTGGCACCGTAGATTCTAGAGGCCACGTTCAGCTTCGATGCCAATTAATATAATGGGTTTTGTGCACTTCTCTTTTGAGAAGAATAGCGTAACTCCCCTATAGCCTTGTCGTGATCGTAGTAACCTTCCTTATCCCTTATGATGCACTCTTGAAAGTTTGGAAAGACTAAATACACACACACACACACACACACACACACACACGCACACACACACACACACAGATAAACACACATGCATAAACATGTTCTTTCTCTTCTTCGTGAAATGTGCATAGTTTCCCGGACCAGAACAACTCACGTAGCATGGACATGGTCATTGTCTGCGTCCTTTTCTTGCAACACCGTTACCTGTGTTCTTGTTTCTAGATCTGGCATCATACGTTCTACAATGAGTTGCGTGTTGCGCCCGAAAAGCATCCAGTATTGCTCACCGAGGCTCCATTGAACCCCAAGACCAACAGGGAGAAGATGACACAGGTAAATGCATTTCATATGTGCACTTCGAGAAATTTATGTACTTCAACAAAACTATGAATAGAACAAAAGTGTTCATTAACCCGTTCAGTGCCAGGCCAGATGTACGCTGTTGGCCGGGCCATTTTCATAAAAAATCTGATTTTTTTTTCAAACTAGTATCAACTCAAACCCACTTGTTGTCCCTCGCTGGCTTAGCTTGTGCTGCTGCGCCCTGCTCAAACTCGACATCGACATCTCCGATATCCTCAGGGCCGTCCAAGGCAACCATGGCAGTAGGTACGACATCGACCACGGCGGACTCGTCCGCAAAATTTGTTCCGTCACGATCGCGGACGGCTATGTCCGCATCCGAGTCATCGCCTTCACTATCGCAGCTCCAGTCATCAATGTACGAGTCCATGATGGACTGGAGCACCTCTTCAACCGACATGCGGCAACTCGACGTGTCTGAGTGAAAGCTAGAGAGACCTAAAGTACGTTCCGTCAATCTAATTGTTTCTGAATCGAAATATGTTTTTCGCCCGAGCGCTCTGAATGTATGCTCCCGCGCCCTTACTTACTCAAACACGGCGAGTGAGGTCTTATTCAGTAGGGGAAAACCCCTAGTTCCCCCTCGAAGAGCCACAATCGGCCAAGCTAGATTGTAGTGCATGGCCGGTGAGATATAGTAGTGCGCACTACGAGGACGAGATATCTCGCCCTTGGCCAATCGCGTGGGGGTCTGTAGGACGAGTTGTCTCGTCCTTGGCACTGAAAGGGTTATGGTATTATGTCGGCATCAGTTGCTTTATTCATAGCTTTTTGTTGAAACTTATTTCTCGGACATGGCTTCTATGCACTTCATGTATTATCAAATTTTATCATTAAAAAAAGTGTAGATTTTAGTCAAGACTTTGTCAGACCACCACTCTATGCTACTAGATCGGCTATTGTACGTAGCAGTGTTATTCACGGGCTGTTGTCAAACCCCGGTTTGACTGTACAGCAACCAGAAAATCTATGTAATAAGTGACCACAGTTATCTGAGAACGCCAGTATTGAGGGACCATTCTTTTCACTTGGGCTCTAATTATTACAAGTAGCCATGCAGCCTAGGTGACTTCCACTTTTTGCAAAGTGCGGAATACCCTGACTTCCACCGCTAGCGTACTGCTCAATACCCTGATTTCTAATGTTCACACAGTCCTCACTGCCCTGGCTACAACTGCTCACACAGTCCTCACTGCCCTGGCTACAACTGCTCACACAGTCCTCAACTCCCTGGTTACAACTGTTTACACAGTCCTAACTGCCCTGGCTACAACTGCTCACACAGTCCTCAACACCCTGGCTACAACTGCTCACACAGTCCTCAACACCCTGGCTACAACTGTTTACACAGTCCTAACTGCCCTGGCTACAAAGTCCTCAACTCCCTGGCTACAAATGCTCACACAGTGCCCAATACCCTGGCTACAACTGCTCACACAGTGCCCAATACCCTGGCTACAACTGCTCACACAGTGCTCAAGAGCCTGCCAGACAGGGCTTTCTAACGCAGAGATCAGAACGGCTTGCAGCAAACAAACTGACCTGACCTCTATACATCATGTGTACATAGAGTAGATATTGATGCTTTTCCTACTCTGCTCTGTGCTGTGTTCACGCTGTCTTCTTTAGATCATGTTCGAGACATTCGACGTGCCCGCCATGTATGTATCCAACAAGGCGGTTCTTTCTCTCTACTCGTCTGGCCGCACCACGGGGATAGTCATGGACTCTGGTGACGGTGCGTCGTACGCTGTACCCATTTATGAAGGCCACTCCCTTCCCCAGCTGAGCTCCAAGATCGACATAGCGGGCAGAGATATCACTGAATACTTAATGCGGATTCAAATGGAACGTGGTTTACCGCGCACGACAAGAGACGGCCGTGAAATCGCCCATGACATCAAGGAGAAGCTTGCCTACGTTGCCCTGGACTTTGAGCAGGAGATGGCCACGGTGTCTTCCAGCTCCACGCTGCAGAAGAGCTATGAGCTGCCGGATGGCCATATTATAACAGTCGGCGATGAGCGTTTCCGCAGCCCTGAAGTTCTCTTCAAGCCATCCTTACTGGGCACGGAGCAGGCTGGAATCCACGAGGAGATCTACAATAGTATCATGAAGTGTGACGTGGACATCCGCAAGGACCTCTACTCCAGTATTGTCTTGTCTGGCGGTAGTACCATGTTTCCGGGTTTCGCTGAACGGGTGCAAAAGGAAATGTCAGCCCTCGCACCCAGCTCCATGGACGTGAAGATCATTGCGCCAGCGGACAGGAAGCACGATGTGTGGAACGGTGGCTGCATTACGGCCAGGCGTTCTACCTTTCAGAAGATGTGTGTCTCCAAGGAGGAGTATGCCGAACACGGAGCCAGCATTGTGCATCAGAAATGCTTTGAGGACCGAAAGCAGGCCATCGAATGAACAGGTTCTGCCACAGTCTATCAATTATTTTGCACTTCCGCTATCGTGAGAATGTACGATTGAGACGTACTGCAGTTGAAACAAGCTCACGGTTCGCGTGCATGAGACTCAGTGGAAATGTATAGAGCCTGTGCGGTTCCATCATCCGTTGAGAGCTGTGGCAAAGTCACGGCTCGGTGATGCGCTAGGCCAAGCGAAACTGTAGACTCACTCTGTGCTTAGCTAGTTAGCTCCCGTATTAAAGCGGTTACACCAACCAGCTCTGCATACAAATGTACTTTGTGTCACTAAGCGTTTCCGCTAGTTCACCGCCATGGTATCATTTGCATGCTAGTAACCTCTATACTATAACATCTTTTCATCCCGCACGCGACCTTTAGGAGGACAATTACATTTGTAAATTACAGGAGTGTTGGCGTTACAGCACTTTACCAAGCATAGAAGAAGAACAGTATATTGAACTGGAATCATCTTTCAGACATTGCCAGTTGCCTCTGGCACTTGAGTATAGCGGCTGTACAGATCTGCAGTCACATTGAGCCATGTACACCTCATCATTTATCACATTCAATGTTGTTGTTTTTGTGAATCCTTCCCCCAGAAGCAAATGCCTGTTTCGATGCATCATGTAACTACTGTAGCCGGCGTAATTTGCAGATACTAATACACTCAGACCTCGCATAACCGCACACATCCGTTTTCCACAAAAATATCCGGATAGGCGAGGGAACCGGATAATCGAACACACACACTGTATGCATGGCATATGCTGTAAATCGGTAACCAGCAATTTTTTTCCGGATGGCGAGGGATCCGGATAAAAGAGCACCGGATAAACGAGGTCTGACTGTAATAGAGGATTTTGCACATTTCTTTTGTTTCAAGAACTATTAGAAGCCTACGGACAAGAGCGCCACAGATCAATAGATATTTTCTCGTCAAAATCAAATTCACCGTGGGCATCACATAGAGATGATGTACACAACAGCTAACGACGTTGTGCTCAAGGCAATATGTCTTAGGGTACCCCGTAAGAAGACCTTGAGTCTGTGGGGATTGCCCTATCAAAATATGAATAAATAATAATAAGGCCACCTAGAATTAATTCGTTGTTTCGGGTCACTTCACTCATCCGTACCAGGGTCGGTCGGTCGGGTTTATTTTTTATTTTATTTTATTTTTTATTTTGGTTACGTCCATGTGCATACATGTACTTCGAGTACATCGAATATCTTTTGTCCATCTAGCCAGTCGATCAAATCTGACTGTAGTGTAGACAATACGGAGCATCAGCAAATCGAATATTCGAATGAAATTCGAGAATCGTCACGAAAAGCACTCAATCAGTCGAAACTAGGGCTTTGTTCGACTGAAAAATGCCCGCAAACAGAAAATACTTTTCGAATACTTTTCGAATGCTCCGCGCGTGCTCTAGTACACGGCGCACTACGAGTACTCATTCTTGCGCATGTAGCTACTAGTTCTTACTAAAGTACTAGTCCGGACTTCTTGTCAATCTTGACGCTTTCCTCTCTCTCGAACTGTGAAAAGTTTTATCAAGTGTGCATTTTGTTTCATTTCAAGTATCCTGAAATCATGGCTTTGTCACCAACTACCAGCCCGGTATGCCTCCTGCTCCCAGTACTGCAGTAGCCTTGCTGGCGTTGTCTCGGCATCTGCGTCTATGGTGAGTTCCCCGCAGGGAGAGGGCAACTCAAAGTGTGCCAAATATTTGAGGGTCGACCTTACCATGGATCTCATTCTGCTGAGGCAGTGTAGGGCCCACCCTCACCTATTCGTCCGCGGGTCTCCTGATATGCAAGGGATAGCGGAGGAGCTGGGCCGAGATCCGCCTTTTCAAGGGGTCTCCAAGAGAGATCCTATCGCCAATAGCCTGAATCGGATGAAGCATCCGCCGCTTCGCGTCATCCCCAAAGGCAATGAGAAACAACAGCAACTCCGTTCATTGCACATCTCAAAATCCCAGTCCTCAACCATTGTCAACTGCTCAAGCTAAAAAAAACTCGATTCGAAAATACTGGACTGCGCTACATGCTGAACCTCTTTTTCATTAGAATTTTCTCTCTGATTTTCTTTTTGCCATTCGAATAATCAAATCGAAAATTCGATTTGCTGATGCTCCGTATTCATCTGGTCATGGTCCCATCAGATCCAGGTCCCCTCGATGATCCAGGACCAGATCTTGGCCTCGCTGGCAAACGAGTCTGACGAGCAGCTCTCACCTTGAAAACTTCTGTAAATAGCGACAAGATGGCGGAGCTGATGCTGTTTCAGGACCGATTGTGGATCGGAGACAGAAGACAACGTCATCACCAAGCACCTGTCATTTGGCTAGCCATGACCATTGATGACTGCTTCTGAGGGCGATATCTGGACTGCTATTATTAGGGTCGCGTGTGTACATAGTCTAGTCTGTACATTTGCATCCACTATAAAAAAAAAACATTTTGCGGTCGGGTGAAAAAAGACGGTCGGTCGGGTGACCCGAAACAACGAATTAATTCTGGATGGCCTAATAATAATAATGTTCAATACAAGTAGAAAGGAAAAGGACATATGGAAACGAGTTAAGAGTAACTCTCCACCACTGTAACTAGATACTATATTTAGTTAAGAGTAACTCTCCACCACTGTAACTAGATACTATAATTATTATACAGTCTGACTGTATAATATAGTATCTAGTTACAGTGGTGGAGAGTTACTCTTAACTCGTTTCCATATGTCCTTTTCCTTTCTACTTTTATTATTGGCTCAATACCCGAGTTTCAAAATGTTCAATACAATCATAATTATCGCATTGACTTGTCACCAAATCCTGCCGTTATAATGTGCATTGTTGGGCGGACTTTATTATACTCTGATGAATGTGTTGCACGTATCAGATTCATTTTGACGATTTGGCACCTCAAGGAATAACTTATATCTACCTAATGCATGACAGGATACATACGAGAAACTGCTGCAAGTTGTGCTTGAAACGGATGCCAATGTAAACCCTGACACTGTCGACATGTCGGCTCTGATCAGTAATTCTGGTCAAAGCTATTGCTGCGTGTACCTATCTGTGAATGTTATTTCAGTGAAATAATGTTTTTCTGTGACACGTCTCACTGTGAGTTGTCGTTCGAAGTAGTGTCGTTCCGTGAGCTGGCGTTCTACAAACTGGCTTTGGTCGATCCGTCGTTGACTGAAATGGCATCAGTCTCCACTACTCCAGAGTCCAGCTAGCAGTAGCAGTCGGACTCTACCACGAAATTTGGAATTCCGAAACTGTCTAATATAGTAATAACTGGTTTGTTTTGTACGTATCTTTTTAATGACGTCGAGGGTCCCCATGGCATGACGTCGAGACCTCAGGTCGGCTGAGCTGAGGGCAAAAATCCGCACCATCACTATGCTCCCACTATGCAATTTTTGGTTTTTTGCCTGTGAATGTGATCATTGTAAACAAAATCAGAAGTCCAAACGAACAAGAAAGCACTATACCGGTATTAGTGGCAACAAGGCAGCGGGTGGGAAAGGGATAGTGGGCCGGGGGTGGGAACTTGGAAGACATTCAGCCAATAGCTGTACTTGTGCTTTAGTTTATGTAGAACTAGATCTACATGTACATGTACGCTGACTCATACACTTGTAGCTACCACTATGATTATACTAACATAGAGCCCAGCCGCAGTCAGGACTGTATGAGGATCGCGCAGTGTGTGTGAAACTGTGAAGTCTTAGCAACACAGCGTCCTTGTTGTAGATCCTGTCTCCTGCATTCGCGTGAATGTTCATGTGTGCGCGTGCGCGCACGCGTGAGTGTGTATGTTCGTGCAGCCTGCATGCACGTCCGTCACGGTGTGCGTTCATGCTTATAAGTGAAGGTGTGTATGTTTGTTGATATTTGTTAGCATGCGTGCGTGCGTGTGAATGCAGATATTGTAACACATAATTGCACGTCTTGTAGGAGGAGTGTCTGGCGCAGTGGCGGAGAGAGGAAGTTCTCCAACAGAGTGATACTAATTGGCTACTGGTTCAGCACCCAACGCGAGTGTTTGTACCCTGCCCATTTCCTTCCTCTCCATGCTCCCCCCCCCCCACGCACATAGACATACACACACGCGCGCACGCGCGCGCTCAAATTTTATGGTGCAGGAAACACAATGTCGAAGGTCTGGGACATCTGGCTTCCACAGCTACAATGCTCCATCCGTGTGAACCAACTGTTACTTTACGCTTCTACCACAATGTCGTGGACTACTTGCGCACTACATTATGCAACGGCAGACTTCTACAGTAGATCTACACGCAGTATTGACCGGAACACATAATTATAAGACCAATTACTATGTTGTGACTCTTGAACATGAAGATTGAAGTGTTATGTGTAGATTGATGTGCAGTAATCTGCCCCCCCCCCCCTCCCCCCGACCCCCGCCAACACGCAGATCGCGCGCGTAACGTTACACCGGTCAACTAGACCTGAACAATGGTGGTCATGCGTGGACGGCCGTAGATCTACACAGCTGAAGTTTGTGTGAAAATGAAGACTGTTGGGTAGATGTATACTACCGGTTGCCTGGAGTTTGTGGTGCCACGATGGGCTGAAAGTCACTGTGCGTCTGAGGTCTTTACAGTCCACTAGGTTGATCAGTCACGTCGTGGAACACCCAGTTGTTTGGCTGATTGAGAATCATGAAGCTATCCTGTCGACCATCAAGTCTTCCGCTTTCTGGATGTATTCTTGTTGCGAGTGCTCTATTGATATGGGGTCAACCACGACCTTCCCGGTCCACCTCGCCACGACCTTCCACTAATGTGATAAACCGCACTATGGTGATCTACGTAGGCAGTTACAACGATCCATCGCCTGGCAATCGGTCATCGCCTACAAATCCTCCAAGGCACTGTGGAATCGTCCGAACAAATCCCTGTCGGTCGGTGCAACACGCCGTTCAGCGTGTGCACAAATCTAGACACAACGGCTCGGTGGTATTCCACCTCCTTCCAGACGAGGAGCGAAGATGTCGCGTCGAAACTGGTGTTGGCACGATTGACCTCATGTTCCCCAAGCAGCGCATCACCAGTGCCGCGTTTGTGTACGATGAATGGCCGTGTCCCAAAGCCGTGTTGGACGCCAATTTCGACTCGTCTCTGGAGGAGCTTTTTCGTGTCGGCGTTGACGTCACCTTCTCAGGAGTAGACTTTACCACTAGCATTACATGCGATAATGAATCCTTATCTGCCGCGATCTTTCATATCGAGCAGGGTCATCTTCTGGTGCAAAGGTCAAATGTTTTCTTGCACCCGTGCGTGTCGCTGTTTGTGAGAAGAAGCAAGGAGAGAAAAGGAGCTTTTCGGCACAAAATGTCATCATCCCCATTTAGCGTACTCTTGAAAGCTAGTAGAGTGCTGTTGGGTGCGTCGCCTTATGCTGACTTATCTCCATCGTGCAATGCGCACTGTGTTACGGCCAATGTTGTCGACATCGAGACGTTCGAAGCCCAGTTTCAGGTACGCTTTCTTAGAACTGTATTCATGGATACCCGGAATGTTCGGCCGGTGGGAAACAACGCCATAATCCAAGTGAACACCGTATCCAAACAGCACAGCCTAAGTGAGAACATAACCGAACAAGACACCATTCCTCACCAGCTGGTGGAGGTATCGCTTTGTGCGTTTCGTTCCATTTGCCACCGAGATGTAGTTCGCATCATCACCACGCAAGGCTACTTCTCCCCCGTTCCTGCTCGGAAGATCTTTTCGGACGACATCTTGTCCTCGCAGCAGCAGGGCTTGTTTACGCCGCAAGACCGAAGCGGAACAAGTGCCATCACTGTTCGTGTGAAGATATGGCGAACAAAGTTCCTGGACTGGGATTGTGCTGGCGCTACGCAGTATGATGTCGACGCCAGCGAAAAGCCTCATTTCCTGAGTCTAGTGTGCCACTTCTCTCCTCTTTTCAGCACCAGAGTGTGTCGGAACACTCTGGCTGAGGTGTCCAACTGCGAGTTTCACAACGCACAGGAGACTGACAGGCAAATGATAGTCGCTCAGGGATTTCAGCTGAACTTCACGGGCGCGAACAAGTTCAGGTAGGCTCTGTGCAATGAGTGAAGGTTTAGTTATAAACTTATAACTATTAGCTATGACTGGTAACCTGCACTTTGTGTATGATAGCATCAACGTTACCATGTTTCTACGACTCGGGCATGTTTGATCAGCGATTGTGCACTTGCCAGTCGAAACACAACTCCATCACCATGGAAATTCACGTTCAGACGTGACTTTGGCCTTCAAGCTTCGGCGTTCCATGTCCCTTGGAAGCGATTTATGGGACATATCTCCCCACCCTACGGATAGGCTGCTAGTTTGTACGTCAAGTGGGTGGGTTAAAGTGAGGGCTGTGTCATACCCGCCCGGTGTGGATTCACAGTCATAATAGAGAGATTGCGCACAACGAAAATTCCGTAGCGCCGTAACGAATAATTTTAACGAGAAAAGCTAAGTATTCGTAAATCGTGAGTTTGCGCTTAACGTGGAAATTTCTTCATACTAGGTTTACATGTCACGCGCAAGGGTACGGAGACTCGGAGAGTCAAGACAGGGAGTTGTAAACTATCAGTATTTTAGTACTCAACGTTACGAAAAACATTTTCTGCTCTGTTTCGGTCGCATTTGGATGGATCTTCGCAGCAACTTTCGTTACTCGAACGCGGACGGTCGACATCATTCGAATTTTCGTTGTGCACAACCTCTCTATTCTCCAGCACAGCTCGTACTTTATAGAGCCACATTTCAGTTCTTATTCTATGGCCATCATAATATTGGGCATCAATGCCGGTTTGGTTTGCGATGTAAAATAGAACTTCACACAAACAAACAAACAGGAAGCGTGCGTTTCGACGTCTGAAGAAAATTTGGACGCCAGTCTCTGCTTGGATGACAGCTACACCATAGCTCAGTTGTTAGATCATCGCTGGCCTCAAGCAAAGGTCCTTGGTTCGAGTCCTGGTGGTGACAGTCAATTTTTCTTCAGAGTTTCCCTGTTTGCATCTTCATAGCTCAGTTGTTAGGGCATCGCTGGCCTCAAGCAAAGGTCCTTGGTTCGAGTCCTGGTGGTGACAGTCAATTTTTTCTTCAGAGTTTTCCTGTTTGCATCTTCATAGCTCAGTTGTTAGGGCATCGCTGGCCTCAAGCAAAGGTCCTTGGTTCGAGTCCTGGTGGTGACAGTCAATTTTTTCTTCAGAGTTTTCCTGTTTGCATCTTTCCCTCAAACCAGCAAATATGATTGTTCTGACTTCAGATATACAGTGCTTAGTTTGAGGTTCAAAAATGCACAAATAGAAATTATCACTGGAGGTCGACGATTGCTTTCCATGCAGGTTGCCCTGTTGTGGCTGTCTTTTTTTCCCAAGAGCATCCAGGTGGATAGAGGAGATTCCTAGCTTCCAAACAAGCCAAGGAATTTATGGGAATAGAGGCTAGAAGGGAGAGACTGCCGTATTTCTTTGATACCTCGGGTATGTACAGACTAGAACGCGTGTCAGTTACAGCTAGATTGCACCAGCCAGCCGAATACTACACCGCTTCTCAGTGACATCCGCTCGATCGAGTAGATGCCATGCTGGGCCCTGATGCTACGAACACTCGGATGCGATCTGATGCAGAGCGTAAACTAACTTGACCCACTGAATCGGATTTCGTTACGCAGCACTCTATGTACTGAACCAACAGGGAAAATGAAAGTGCTCTGCCATTAGGGTCCGGCGGATTCTGCTGGCAGAAAAATTGGCAGAATTCGGTACTTTTTCTGGGAAGTTTCATGCATATTTGGTATGTGGATAAAGAAATGGAGCAGAATTCGAGGAATTGCCCACCATAAGGTTTGTATGGTTCTGCCAATTTCACTGCTTTTCGAGCAGAATCTGCCACCTTTTCGAGCAGAATCCGCCGGTCCCTAGCTCTGGCCATGTGTGGACTGTACACATGTACATGAACTAGCCGTGGAACGGTTTTCTTCACAGTTGCATGTGCGATGAACATTTAAAGAATTGTGCGGGTTCGCCTACAGGGCGGGTCAAGAACCACCTTTCCGCTTCCGCTTGTACGCCACCACCCGAGCATCAGGTGTCAGAAGCGGCTCCTAAACGGCGGGGGGGGGGGAGGGGGGAGGGGGGAGGGGGGGGGGATAGATCCGATCCACCAACCAGAGGCCAAAGGCCGACATCCCTTTCGCCACATCCGAACATGCAATGAATAATCTGACGCGTGGTAGTTGCACTGTGTGTTCCTGCAGAGGACTTCTGTCAATGCCTCTCCGGGTGAACAACAGTGCAATTCGCATCTCCGGAAGGTTTGATACCGACTACATATCACGCTTCATCAATGTTGACATTGAAGGCAGTACAGTGCGCATAGATCGGGTAAGTTCAATGCTGGCAAGTGAAATCCGACCCCCTGAGGGGTGGGTGCGTTCACATTCTAGCGGTCTCTATTTCGTATTTTTACAATCCCGTGCTGGGTCTTTGGAATGTAAGCGCACCGCTCAGGGATCGAATTTCAGTTGCCAGAACTGTATACTATAGCCTGTTCGCTGTGTCATAGGCCTGCCTGCGCGTCATGTAACAGTTACATGTACGGTTGGTTTTCTATTGTATAGGCCTGTGTGCACATCCATTCTTTCTTTATAGGGCTGAAGACGTGACTCCATAGACCAATCCCGAAAAGATTGTCTGGGTTCATGAAAGGGGGCACGCGTGCAAGCCAGCACGTGTGAAGTGCATCGTTTTGTATTCAGTTTGTGTGTGTCAGCTCATGGCGGAGGAGAGAGAGACTTTTGCTCGCCGAGCTGAAGCTAAAGGATTTGATGGAGTCCTGCCAGCAGCTAGTCAAAGGACCTACGGTACCTTTGGCAGACCCTGACGGAGTTTGGAGGCCAGATAGCTCTCGGTGAGGAGAGAAACATTCGCGTGGCGATCGACTCTCGGTAAAACATGCAAGCTACATAGCGCCGACATACTGCAACAGCTACGATTTCAGCTAACTAACGTTACTTCTCGATCTGCTGCTTCACAAAGTTCAACTATTTACTAGTCCTGACTGTGTAGTCTGAAGCTGGAGTCTCATCGCCCACCTACAGGTAGCTTTTGGAGCTGATGGATTTCCCGACTTGGACTCCTTCCGCAAACTCTCGCAACATTACTACAGTGTATGCTGTGTTTCCGCACGCTCGTGTCGACATGTCACCTATACTGTATATGTACCGGGTCGCGGAGGAGCTTGACGACCTCCGCTGACTCCAGGTTTCCGAAATACTGCCGTCGTCTTCGTTGATGTCGCTGGTCACATTCTCCCCTTGCAGGACGTGCACATAGTTGTCGTCCCGGGGGTAAAGACTATGTTGTCTTTCGAAATAGTTCTTCATCACGCTCGCGCGAATGATGTTTCTCATCATGAACTCGTTCCGACGGTGTGACACGGCGATGGTCTTTGGCGGGGCACTGGCTTGGCCAAAACGACATCTTCTTGTGCAATATAACATTGATCGGCTGCAGATGAGTACAGTCACTTCATGGTTGGTCCTATAGGAGGGCAGCTGCCAGGAAAGAGGCAGGACTCATCGAAGACGAAGCGCTCCCAACAAACAATAGCACTCGAAATATCTCGTAAGATTTAGGGCCTATCGCTTTGAGCCACAGCGCTCACAGCCTTGCCTACTTCATCAAAGTAAGCTCTACATGTTCGTTGACCTCTTCACACTACGCAGAAGAGCGAAACAAGGATTCTCTCTAAGCATTTCAACTCCAACAGCAGACCATTACCAGTGCGAGAGAGAAAACTACAAAGGGCTTCGCTTTCTGTCGCATCGTCTCTCTTGCATGCAACTAACGAGAAAATCGTGTACTTACCCTCGCATTCACACGCGAACTATCAAACACGTCCTGTGCCGCATGCTGATCAGGTAGTGCCATGTATGTGTTGTACAGTGCACTCTCAGTTGACATGCCCCCTTTCGAACCCAGACAATCTTTTCGGGATTGGTCTATTAGACCTGTTGCTCCATAAGGCTATATGAGCCAGAGCACGCTAAAATATGACCACAGACCAAAAATTCGATTTTCAATTTTTGTTCAAAAATGATCAAACACACCTAATGTTCACTGTCTGAAAGTTTTGGATTGATCGGACATGTCTAAGTGTTGGTACAATGGTATTATACAGTCGTCCCTCTCTAATCCGGCACTTGTTTATCTGGAACCCTTGCCAACCGGCGCACTTTCTGACGAAACCGATTTTTTTCGTTCAATTCCTACATCTTAATCCGGCACTTGAATTCCGCCTCCGGCAGTGACTTTTTGAAGCGAATCGCTCAAACTGCACGTAGTTTGATTTCATAATCCGGCAGTCGTGAATCGACTGTGCGTGTGTGTGCAAGAGTACGTATACATGTGAACATGTTCTCTGTTTTACTTTATCACTGTGTATATTCCTGGAGAAAAGTTGAGAATATAAAGCCGTGCACCAAATACTGGGGTCGACACGGAAAAACCCTGCGTTTTGTCGTATGATACATGCATGCAATTGGGTAGGGCCGGGTCAGAGGGCAGGATTTCTTAATCCAGCACCCTCGTTAATCCAGCAGAAAACGCCGTAGCAAAAGGTGCCGGATTAGAGAGGGACGACTGTATGCAGCACTGTTGAAATGGTGAAATTCTATGTACAGCAATGGGATTGTCATTTTGGCACACAGTTGATATGTCCCTTGGTTCATCCTTTCCGGGTCAGGTCCTCTGTCCAGAGTCTTATAGCATGAGCTGACAGGTACTCCGCCACATCCAAAGTTTCTATAGGCAGCTGAGCTGGGTGTCCGAAATACCTCCTGATTGGAGCACCACTGGAGAACCGCCAGCGAAAACACGGTCAGCATCTGTAGATGGCCGAAGAAGTTGGCACTCCACGTCCTCTCCATCACACTCCACCTGTACTTTCAGATATACAGTATACACTGCTGCACACAGTCTTCCTCAACATACTCGACGTCACACTCATATTCCCCACACCAAAGCCCATCTGCACACGGTTTTCTCTGCTCGCCAGAGAGTACTGCTTTCGCTGCCTACTGCTCGTGCTAGCGATGTTCCGCATAAGGATACTCAAATTATCGACTTGAGCAAGTTGAGGGAGCAGCAGAGTCCATTGATTGTTTTTGCACTTGCAACCAATACTGGCATTGTCCCGGATATGTGCAGCGATGTCCATTCTGGCCAAATCATCGGCCGACTCACCTCCCAAGTCAGTGTCGATGCCAATCGCTTGCCAGGTTGTCATTAGAGTAGAATTCCTCGTCACTGCAGATCGTGGGACTACCAGCATCAATTCATTTACGCTCGATGAAAGTGTCGCCCTCAAATGTCTCGTCGCTGTAGCCATCATCGTCTTCCTTCTGTTTCCGACCCGAATCCTCAAAATATTTTATCCTGCGCATGGAGTGCGATGATATCGTCTTCTTCCGCTCCGCAGTACATTACTACTACTAGGCTCTTCCGTCGATACATCGATGACGATCAGTTTTAGGCGACTCAGCGCAACATGGAATACAAACTCAAACAAATAAACTCACTTGCAACAAAGAATTGCATCCAGAACAGTCCAGTCGACCGAGGAGAACAACAACAGCGACTCGCGTTGCACTGCACTTCGTATTTTTTGCCGCGGAATTCAAATCGCGATTATCTCGACTTTTTCCAAAAAAGCTGTGGTCATGTTTTAGCACGCTCTGGCTCATATGTGCTCTGTAAAAACAGTACACATCGCCATCTGCTCCTCAACCTCTGCCGGTAACTTTCCTCATCACATTGGCGTCCTCAACTTTCAGAAACAATTGAGTGAATGCGGTCGCTTCGGAATAAAAGCAACATATTTGGAGTGAAAAGACGGTGCAAAGATTGGGTTTCCTACTGTCTTCAAACTTTGATTTAAACTGTAAATTTATGGGAAAGGACCAAGGAACTACAAATTATGCTATAATGTCCACTAACCCCACCAGTTACTAAACAATCAGCTCATGTGATAAGATTGTACGACACTGCCCGACGGTACTGACGTTCTACAACTAACTGGCTAACAGCTCTAGCACATCTTGGATGCGCACTCCTGCAATCTTCCAACTTGGAAGGTTCTAAGTTATTGAAATAATATAGGAGGGTGCAATGTTATCGCATGAGCTGATTGTTTAGTAACTGGTGGTGTTAGTGAACATTATAGCGTAATGTGTAGTTCCTTGATCCTTTTTTCTTTTCCATAAATTTATCCTTGGCTCTCTATCCGAGTCTATATGTAGGACTCAGTATAGAGTCCATGCACTATATGATGTCCAGCACCCTATATAGAGTCCATTGGTCCAAAATCCACTATACAGAGTCCAGGAGTCCCCTCAGTTTTGATCAGCTTCATCCTGCCGCGCAATCCCCTATAAGGAGTACACTTTTTCTACAAGTCCCCTATTCACAGTCCAGGAGTCCAGTTTACCCAGTCACGCCGTCCTGTGTGTTGTGCCCGAAAGAGAACAAACACATTTTCAGTTTTGCTTGCCTCGTGGCAGCGCATTCCTTTCTTCACTTCAGCCATGGCTGCCAATTCTGCTGTGCAGTTGCTGACAGTAATCTGTCTCGATGTAACCAAGGAGGATAAGGAGACGTTCAAAATCAAATCTGGAAAGCGTCTTGTGGTTCTCTGAAGACGTTTCATCAGTGCGCGGGATGAAAGCAGAAATTGCAGAACGAGAAAAGTTCAGCACAGTTCAAATCTGACGAGTCAGGTACACTGACGCTCTCTTTCGTTCGACGCCACAAGGATCCCCTGTTTGGCTGGCCATTGCTGCCAGTAAGACGTTTGAACGGTTTCATCAGAGCGAGGGATGAAAGCAGAAAGCGGAGAAAGAGAAAAGTTCAGCACAGTTGCAATCTGACGAGTCAGATACACTGACACTCTCTTTCGTTCGACGCCACAAGGATACCCCTGTTTGACTGGACAAGAGCTGCCTGTACCACCGTGTCAAAAGGCTGTCCAACTACATGGCAGGACGATGACTGAGGTAAGGAAGCTTTTACTTGTTTCGATTGGTCTGCTGTTCTGTCGTTATGCTTGAATTTTTTCCATTTTCAAGGAGCGTATCGCGTTTGTTTGATGTTGCTTGAATGAATGCACTAAAAGTAATCAACGACTTCGTAATAGTCCTCGAGGACTGCAAGGACTTTGCATCAATCGTATTATGATCGTCTAGCTATCATCAATTATTATTTTATTTCATGAGAAATGTATTTTTATCCCTGTGATAATTATGTGAACTCCACGACTGAGACACTCTTCCTGTAGTATAATGTCAAATACAATGGGATCCACAAACGCAGTGCCAGTGTACTAGTAGTAGTAGTAGGACTAGGAGGATTGCTTGTATGCCAATGACAAGAAAAAGCTTCTCAAGCTAATACTCGTATTCCCTGAAGTGACCGTTTTGATGTCACGAACATGACATTGTGTCAGTGAAACTGTCTCGTGACAACAAATCATTGCATTTCCATCTTGGGGAAGACCGTGACTGACAGCAACGCTGTACAGATTGTTCAAATCATCTCATTTGAATTTAGTTGCAGTGAAGTGAAACACTGTGTACACTACATGTATGTTGGTGTGTCTGTGCGTCTTGAGTGTGCACAAACGATCTTATTCCTCATATTACTAATAGATTATTGTCCCCACCGTCACCTGTTCACAGGTCTTTGAGTGGGTTGACTTTCATTGAGCATCACATTCGTTGAGAACTTGGTAGTTGTGTGCTCCAATGCATCATTACGGTAATAAGCATATCCTTGTGCTATCTATTGGTTGCAGGTGTGCTGATCTTCAGAAGCTTGCGGAACTGAGTGCTGCTGAACATTTGCATGGCCATGAGCAATGGTGAAGTTTGCTATTGCACTCTCAGCATGTGCTAGTATTATGCTGACCACTGCACTATGTTACTCTCTTACACTACTACGTGTATGTAAACGTGCGTGTACCCGTCCCCGTATGCATTCGTTTCGTATAATTATTTGTTACCCATCTTGACTTTACATGTAAATGGGTGGGCGTTTGCATGGCTGTTGGAGTTGCGTGTGTATTGTCTCTACTCTTTTCTTGGTGTTTTCTTGGCGTTGTATAAGTTTGTGTGTGTGTGTGTGTGTGTGTGTGTGTGTGTGTGTGTGTGTGTGTGTGTGTGTGTGTGTGTGTGCGCGCGCGCGCGCACAATAATTTGAAAACAAATAATTAATCCTGGGCTCTCCATTATTCTCTTTCGATTCTTGGTTTTTTTCTAGGTATTTTCTTGGCGTTGTGTGGGTGTGTGCATGTATGTGTGCGTGCACAATAATTTGGCAACACTACATGATTGAGATATTGTAATTTGCAGCGTCTGCGAAGAGACCACTTGATTTGAGGATGGTGTTTGTAGGGTTTTTCATGTAATGAAGTGGCTGCAGTGGCGCCTCAATACATATTTTTTTTATCTTGAGAAGTGAATGATGTATAGGATTAAAGGGAGAGGCCGTTTTCTGGTTAATATTCACTGCTTACAGCAGATCCTACGTCTATTTTCGAACTCGATAGGGGATGCGTAATTGGCTGGACTTTATACAGGGGGTGTTGTCCACATAAAGACTCTTTATAGTTGATTTCAAAGTTTGGACTCCGTACAGTTGATTTTGGACCAATGGACTCTATATAGGGGTGAAGCCAATTGGCTGGACTCTATACAGGGAGTGATGTCCATCGAAACTTTGAGCTCACAGTTGATTCCAAGTTTGGACTCTGTACAGTGGATTTTGGACCAATGGACTCTATATAGGGGTTGGACATCATATAGGGGCTGGACGCTCTACTGAGTCCAACATATACTGTAGTTTTTTTTCCATTTCCCCCTTAATGTTACAGTGTGAAACGCACTAACACCCTGCTATTATCACTGTGTGTTGTTTGTACCCTTCAGATATCTGATATTGTATTTGCTGTCATGACAGCAGGCTTGGATAGCAATCACAATAACATGGACTATGCCCTGTCCATATTCGGACAGTATGAGTTTGACGATGATTATCGGCCTCTGGGAGAAATCGGAACAATGGTTAGTTTGCCTATGGAGAGATTTCAGTGACTGCGTGTCTGTTGGGGACGGAGAAGAGGGAGCATGGTTCAGGGTGAGGGAGGGGTGGAGAAAAAGGTGAACAGCTGTCAACTTTAGCCAACAAAATCAACCGCCACAGCAATTTAGATCCGCTTTCTCCTCCAATCTATTCTCAACTGCACATGTCACAAGTTTTGAGGGAGTTAAAACCGGGAATTTGATTGCCACCACCAGGACTCGATCCAGGGACCAGTTGGCCAGCGATACATCAAGCACCAAGCTATGGTGTAGTCTGTGCTCCATCTGTGCATAGTATACCTTTCAAACAAAGCAATACTGTTTGTTTTATCATAACCAATCTCCAGTCGAATAATGGGGTTTCCCGACACTTGTGCCAGTGGTTGTGAGACTTATCCCCACACCCTCACCATTAGGCGCTGCATCGGCCACTAGGGTTTACCGGGTGTTAGCAGCCATCGTGATTTTTAGTTATTCTAGCATTCTACGGATCAGGCAACAACGAAAAAGGCTGCGAAATCGGTGACATTGGAGCTTGCACAAAAGTGGGAATATCAAATTTCTGGAGTACGGGAAATAGATCTCGAAAGTCAGACATGCACGCGCTCATTGGACAACCATATGCATGTGCCGCACATTACTGCGCGGCAGTACGGTACTCACAACGAAAGTATTTTTCGTTGTTGAGCTCTTTTCCATTTTAAGTTGACGAACATTTGTCCGATTTCCGTCACTTCAAGCCGTAAAGGCCAAATCTTACGAACTTCCGTTGTGCACAACCTCTCTTTCACTCACAATACAGTGTCGTTTGGCCACACATTACTCCGTGCGCACTCAATTTTCAAAAAGATAAACCATCGCAGATCCACTCCATTTCCATGTTCTAGCAGCTAGGCTGCAGGTATCATATGGTACGTTTCGGCTTGTGCGTGCTTGTGTGTGTGTGTGTGTGTGTGTGTGTGTGTGTGTGTGTGTGTGTGTGTGTGTGTGTGTGTGTGTATGTGTGTGCGTGTGTGTGCGTGTGTGTGTGTGTGTGTGTGTGTGTGTGTGTGTGTGTGTGTGTGTGTGTGTGTGTGTGTGTGTGCCGGTGCATAGGTGTACAAGTGTGTGGGTGTGCAAGTGTGTAGGCATGCGGGTGGCTCGCATGGGTGACCGTATTCCCCGCCAACTGCTCTTTGGTGCCTTGCCGTCTAAACGACCTCCACGTGGCCCCCCGGAAGAGGTGGAAAGACCCAGTCAAACATGACCTGGCGGCGGTGTCCATTGGCATGGATGAGTGGCTTGACACAGCTGATGATAGGTCTGAGTGGAGAACCAGGTGTCAGGATGGAGTTTACAGCGTGGTATGCTCTCGTGTACAACCTGCCGTGAAGCCACTCCTGTGAATGGTCTGCACATGCCGTTTCAGCCGTCCTCAAGACATCGCTAGACATAGTTGCACCTCCCGTTGCTCCGCAAAAGCAAAAAAACAAACAGTGAAACAGCCATTCACGTCCCGCCGGACTCGCAGGGCCTCATGCCGCGTCCCGAAGGCAGCGCTCCTTCAAGTCGCTCCGTTTGGGGACACATAGCCAACCGTGGCAGTGGGCAAAGGAAGAAAGGAAGGAGGCGTGCGGGTATGCGGATTATGTGGAAATGTTGGAACGTTCTCCATTTGTTAGTGTTTGTCCTCGTTTAACATGTACATTACTCAGTATGTCGTAATTGGACACTGCTCGGTTATTCTTACCTTGCGCATTTCACTATTTGTAACGTGGCTCCTCTGCTTCAGTTTTCGTTCTATCTCTCTGGCAGGGGCAGCCACCACCCGTCTGGTGGGTGTCAGCATCCTCCGGCAGTTGCGCTGGGACTCTACAATACATTCCTGCTCTTCGATACTTAGAGATCTGCCTCTCTAGTTCTTCGCTGTTTGAATTATTATTTACTTCCTCCGTTAACAAAAACTTCGTGATGGATTTTTGAGGGCCTGATTTGGGCACAAACTGCCGTGAAATGAGTCGCAATCACTTTCTTCAGTGGCCTTCCCTGGCATGCCATGAAAGAGGTACGATGCAAGGTAAGCGACCTTTCACAACAAGCCGAGCGGAATCGATGGTTGCGCTGTGGCAACATAGGTGATGACAGTCATGGTGAGCGAAACTGAAATACCACTTCTCCGAGGGATATATTGCGCTGCTTGGCTTCTCTACCACTTTAGCACTAAGTAAGTTGGAGAGCGATAGAGAGCGATAAAATGGAGCAGCGAGCCCACACAATGAGCGAGTGAACAAGGAGCTGCTCCGATCGCACGGCTCAATGAAACAAACTCTGAACTCAAGTTCTTGTTCAACCTGCGCAAAGCCCAGATTCGAATGATGATCACCATGCATTCTTTCAGGAAGTCTGCAGTACGATGCGAGTCTCATGGCTAAAGAAAGTCGATTGGACTTGCTAGCCGCTGCCGTTCAGTGCTGGCAGGGGTATCCATTAGAGAAAATGGAATCAGTTTGGCTGTGCCTTTACTCCTCGTTTCGTGGAGTTCTGGATAGCGAAGATGAAACCAGGGAGTCGTAAAAATTAAAAATGTTTCACGACTCCCTGGTGGAAACGAGTAATCGCCATCGCGGCGGATCACGCAGCTTGAAAGCCAACTTACTTGAACGACGGCGACATCAAGGTCAGCGGAGTGTGATCAAAGAAGCCGAGGGAAGGCTGAAACGAGCGGAACAACGACTCGAGAGAGATGACGACTCGCGTGCAGCAGATGACGACAGCGACGCAGGTCAAAAATTGGTCGAGCGAAAGCGACGCGAACTGAACTCTCTGCTCATTCCGCCAACAGTGTCTCTTGTAAAGACGCTGTACATAGCCTGAATCACCTTCGTCCAGTGATTGGCAGTCGATACAAACTGTTCTTGACCTGTTCTAAGCGTTTTCATATCCATCAAAATCCATCACGAAGTTTTTGTTAACGGAGGAAGTATTTGTGCTGTTTCTTGCGGCACTCGCTTTTGCGTAGATTTGACCTTTTTTGCATGTCCGCGTGAGTACAGATGACATCATGCATTATTTTCTGTCACATGTTTTGCTTTGCGCGTGTCGTTCAAGATGTTTGAACTGCACCCACTGGCCGATTTTCTTTGCTTGCTGTTTTCTTTACCAGTCAAGCGTAGGTACGCTACGGTGTCATCCTCCTTGGCTGGGTGTCCGGTACGGGGCTGGGTACGTGTGTCCCCAGCTCTCCTTTCTTTGTTCTTTTTGGGTTAGATTCTTCAATGGTGTTTTGAGAACATGTTTGGTAATAGTCTTCTAAATAGTTCGATGCCTCCAATGGTTGTGTCTGATGTAAGTGTGGGTTTGCGAGGGAACCGGTGAAACAGGATATGTGGGTGCACGTGTGGGTGGGTGCACTGCGAGTCTACTAGTACTCATCAGTAACAGCTTGTGTTTCTTTTCAAATTCCAGAATTTCAAAGCTAGCGCTTGCATCCGCGCAGTCACACCGGCGTACATCTTCTCCCCGGATCACAACTACACCGACCCGCCATTTCCACCACCTATATGTCAGCTGTACATGAGCGGATTGCCGCACGACAGCTTCCTTCAGAACGACACCGCGTCCTCACCAGTAGCCTCTGCAGGAGGCCAAGGCTCACAGTTGACATGGTACGAGGACATACGCGTCACGTCGAAGCATGTTCTCTGTTCAAGCAGTGCGACTAGACCGACGTTCAACTTCCTAGTAGTGGATGGTAAGGACGTGTTCCGCTATCTGGGAGGCGGTAAGGCATCGTGGCTACTTTTGGAGATGGCATCCTCACAGGCCATCAAGATACTGCCCCGAGAACTGATGATCTTCACTCGAGGATTCTGGTCACATGATATATGGAATGCTGTAGCGGACACACGGTCAGTAATCACAGTTTAATTTGCATGCTAAGTGTTTGAGTCTGAAATCTGACAACCACCGTATTTCCCCGATTATAAGTCGCATTCGATTATAAGTCGCACCCCCATTTTCAGGTTTGAGCAATATTGTTGCGAATATATTCACTTCAGTAGTAAGTCATGCTCGATTGTAAGTCGCACTCCTTTTTTACCCTGAATTTTAGTGTAAAAAGGTGCGTCTTACAATCGGGGAAATACGGTACTGATTTCATGTACAAGCAATCCCTGCTATTGGACGTCTTCCACTTTTCTCCCTTCATACAATCATCAATGCTGTAATTGTAATAACAGTTAGGGGAGGGGGAGGGAGGAGGGAGGGAGGAGCAGGTGCCAGGAATATCAGAAGCATATTTAAGGGTGGCACTGTTATTCATCTGAAGTACCCCCAGTGGACCCTACCTGAAAATTGATACAAACACATAATTTGTGTCTGTATCAATTTTCAGGTAGGTACACGATTACCGTGGGCAAGAAGTGGCCAAGTCGATACTGAAATGACCGTAGTGGGTTCAACTTCCCTCAATCGCTCATTTTTAGTTTCGTTTGGGTCAGGTTTCCCTTCATGCTGTGACAGTGTGAATAGTTTCGGCCATGACCCTAAAACCCACTTCCACCACGGGTACAAAACTAGGTCTACGAGTACAAAGAACTTTCAGTGACACATAGCGTGATATCTCATCCAAATTAACTTTTCTTAATTTTGCACAATTTCTTCAGGAATTCATTTGACCTGCACCCTTAAATTGCTCAATGTCAACGTGTTTATGTATATTCACTCTGGGACTACATGTGCATGTAGCTAGTTGCATTAAAGTGGAATTCGAAGTCATGATACACAAATGACGAACATTCTGTTTGTTTACTTGGGATGAACGTGCAGCAGTGCAAACATTCCTGTCACCCGTGACGTTATAGCAACCCTATTTTGCCTACAATAGCAATGGGAATCTGGTGACGTGGTTTCGTTTGGCTCGGTAGATAATATGCCCAATGGAATGGAACTTACCCTGGAGCGAAGACACACAAACCCATATGTACAACTGAAACAGAATGGCTCTTTAAAAACAAAGTTATTTCATTTAAAAGAGGATAGGATTGGTTAGATGTACTTCAGTAACCAATTTAGCTGGCATTCATACTGTAAGTCAGCAAATATTCGGCGCATATTTATTTTCGGCCATTTTCGGCCTGGACATGTTTGGCCGAAAATTTTGTTGCAGCCGAAATTTTGTTTTGCAAGGTTCAGTATGACAATCCATACGGGCAGCAGCAGTGCAGGCCGAAAACTTGATGCGGACGAAACTTGTTTTAGCCCTGGGAGGCCGAAACTTGAATGGGCCGATAAAAGACCTACAGTAGTTGAAGTTAGTTGCTCCTAGATGGAACTCACGCTTCCTACCGAACTTGACACTTTGCTGACTCGTGGCTGCCAAACACATCTTCCATTCAAAACAAGCGGGGCGTCTATCAAACCTTCCACTCGGCAAACCTGGAAGAAAGCACGAACCCCTGCTCAATCCACCATGTTTCTGGGATTCGCAACTCATCAGTTGATCTTGAGTAGGCTCATAAATAACTGAACTCCAGGAGCACGAGGTTTTATAGTGTTACAGCGGCCCAAATATCACTGTGGGTACAAACACACAAAGACCCTCCATTTCCAGCACTGCAAACACCATTGAATGCATTGTTCCTCAGTGAGTTCAGACTTTGACATGGGTAATTATGCTGCTGCATGTGTGAAAATATTGTGTTTAGATTATTGGGCCGAGTACAACTCTCCTCAATACTTCCCAGTAATGAGTCAGTGCTGAATTTCCTCAAGCAGCGTTCCCAATCGGCCACGAATGTCATACCAGGCCCGGCCACACTGTTTTCACCATGGGCACATGTATCTGGCTACTCCTGGTCGCATGGACTTCATTTGCCCGACCTTCACGTTGAGCCTGCATGCAAAATGCCCGCGTTTGGAGACCTGCTGCTATACCCGGCTCCAGGTGAAGTCATGACGTTTTCGCTGGACATGCTAGATGATCTGCTGTCAAGTATGGCTGCTACAATATGGGTGGAGGTGAGTCTGAAACAATTGGCCCAGAATCTGCGAAAACCAGGCCTAGGGAGAAAATCATTTTTTTGAGAAAAATGATGTTTTGTAAAAAGGTTGTGTCGCGTGGACGATCGAGTGCAGTGAAGTGGAACCAAAGAGAACCTCGCTTGCTTGAAGAAGTAGCAGTCATGGCAGGAAGGGTTTCAATAGTCAGGGAAGTCAAAGGGCTTCCGGTAGAATATTCCCTGCTACTCCTCTAGTCACAATGAAGAGTTTTTGAGCCGGTCGAACGGATTCCATCTCCTACAATCAGGGATGGCGAAATTTCTGCGCTTGCTGCTGCTTGCGGAAAATGGTGAAGAAATCGTCTCCAGTTAGAGTCGTGATGGCGATAACGAGGAGAACCTGGACGACATCGATCCAGCCAATCGAAGTACGGAGATACAAGCTGTTTCTGGGCCTCACGCAAAGGGAACACGCGCAGCAGAGCTCATAGGTTTGCAGCAAGTTCACGAGGAAAAAGGCTTGAAGCGCAGTGTGAAAACTGTTTTGAATTGAAGTCCTTGGCGATAAAGTGCTACTGAATGCCAGGCGGATGAGCGAGCAGATCGAGAGCCCCCCACTCGAGACTTTCCTCGCTGGACAGCTAGCTGCAAGGGATTGTACGGCGTGCCGATATTTCACTAGCTGGTCAGCACCAAGCAGATACTGCAGCACGCCAGCACACTATGCGCTTACTATGAACAGTGGAACAGTTGAAAGGCTGTGTTCTTGCTTGTTTCTGCACAGTTGTACTAGATTCACCCTTCAAAAGGTGCGATCTCAACTGGAGTCGGGTTTCCTTGTGGTGTGTAGCGCCAGAGCATGCCAGTACATGTATTCAGCCCCAGAATGTGCGGAGGGAGGAGCAAACAAAATTCATGCAGAACTGTGAATGGCCACTACAGCCTGCAGCACCAAGGGGCCACAACAAGCCTGCCCCCACATGCCTACCTTGTCATGTCACCTAAACAAAAATCCTCCATGTCTCTTCCTTCAGTCTGGTGGATCTCTCTTCATTTCTTTCCTGTGATAACAATTTTGTGTTTTTTTGGATTTTTAACACAATACCCTGGTGTGTTTGAGATACTTTTAATACCCTTTGTATGTCACAGGTTTGTCATGTACATTTTAACTGTTTTAATTTAATGTTTTAACTGCTTTAATATGTGAGCAATGCTTTTAAAAGTCGGATGATGCTTTTAAAAGTGTACTGATTCTGCTATCACCCGCGTTGGCTTCCGGTAGTGTTGATTTTATTTATAATTATTTTATTAAATTAAATTTTTAATACGGCATTCCCACAGGCCTTAGGCCTTCTTACGAGGTACCCTCAATATAGAATATGGATTTCTCCGATGTACTGTAAAAACTCCTGCTGGAACTGGAAGCATGTCATCAATGGCTCCAGCCAGGGCCCCTATCACTGTGATTTTGCAACCCCAAGTAGTATCACATATGGTGTGGTTTCATTCCACCATGTGTTGTATGATAAAGGCCTGCCTCACTAGTTTCTCCTCGGTCCCAATGGTGGCCCTTGGCTGAACACTTGGTTGAGATACTAGAAGTTTGCAGCAAGGAGACCACTTGGCTTGGTGATGATGTTGGTGTTCCATGTTATGAAGTGGCTGCAGTGAAGCTTGCACACCTTAACAGAGTATTTACCTTCAGTGGTGATGGTATCATGTGTTAAATGCGGCTCAGGATAGCCTGATGTTGCCCCTCCTTTTTCTGAACCCTTTTATTGTTAAGGTGTTCTGTGCTCAAAACTGGGATTTTTTGCTACTTCACCCTGTGCCTGGGGATTGGACATTCCAGTGGATGTTTCAGCCATCCTTGCCATGGTTCCTTCTGAAACTCCCCCCCCCCCCCCCCCCTGTGATCCTTCGTGGAGACCTGCATGACTATTTTTCTTGGCAGAGAGCTCTAGCAGGACAGTACAGTCAACTTGGCTAATAACGACTGCGGATATAACGACAATTCGCGAATATTACGACAGAATTTCCATGCCCAGAGCAAAGTCCCATCCCACTGTAATACATATAATGAGACTTCGGGTATAACGACACTTTGCGAATAAGGACACCTTTTTGACGCCCCACCGAGTGTCGTTATAAGCGAAGTTGACTGTAATATGCGTGTATGTATGTGTGTGTGTGTGTGTGTGTGTGTGTGTGTGTGTGTGTGTGTGTGTGTGTGTGTGTGTGTGTGTGTGTGTGTGTGTGTGTATGTGTGTATGTATGTGTGTGTGTGTGTGTGTGTGTGTGTGTGTGTGTGTGTGTGTGTGTGTGTGTGTGTGTGTGTGTGCGTGTGCGTGTGAGTTTGTGCACATGCACGTGCTCCTTCTCCTTCTGAAATCCAGATAAGGGGAGCATCAAAAGCACAGTTGCTGACTGACAAGGGTTTGGCCATCACTGACAGCTTCATGGAGGTGACGAGACCCAAACCCTTTCTCAGCACTGCATTCATACATGGTCTGGCTATTGCCGGCCATCCGGGGACCACTGGTGTCCTGCAGTTCACTGTCCGTGATGGCGGAGTTGTCAGCACACATCACAAGCCATTGTTGTCACTGGACGTTCCCTTTCTCTTAAGACAGTGCTATCCAGGATTTCAGAAAATGAAGAAATGCACGGGAAAAGATGAATGTAAGGTGAGATTAACACTCTCGTAAACTTACTTTATCTCTCTCACTTACTCGATGCCTCTCTCTCTCTCCCCCTCTCTTTTCTCCCTCTCTCTCTCCCCTCCCCCTCTCTCTCTCAGTCTGTCAGTCTGTCTGTCTGTCTGTCTGTCTGTCTGTCTGTCTGTCCGTCTGTCTGTCTCTCTCACTGTCTCTCTCCCTTTCTCTCTCTCTCTCTCTATCTATCTATCTATCTATCTATCTCTCTATCTCTAGGATGGCATCAATGAACTAAAAGTAGAGTTAGGAGAGGCGCTACTTGTTCCAATTATTCAGAATCGCTATGAAGTTTACGGGTCGTTCCGACAAACCGACCGCCAAAAGCAATCTTCACTTTTCACTTGGATTGCTCACGAAAGACCCATAGTCTATTTTTCCAGGCTCTTAGAATCCTAGAAATCCTTTGGCTTGTGAAGGGAGCGCTGTCTCGTTACCTCACGACCCCGGTCTGGGCAACATCCAGTAACAGCAGATATGGTGACTGACCTGTGTGTACTTGGTGCAAGAAACGTGTGTGATACGTCACAGGTTGTAGGCACTCGTCATCTGTATCCGTTGGGAAATGGGGTGCACACATACATTCTGTAGGCCATCACCTGCCCCTGCTCCTAATTTCTTTTCAATGAAACACACCAACCTAACTTCCTGAACAAAGATAGAGGGGAATGTGACCGAAAACAAGGCACCGACACGAATGAACAGTTGATGAGGGGAGGGGAGAAAGTGAGGAATTGTGAACCAAATCAGCATTGAAGAAGTGGAGGCAAAGGTAGCCAGAATGTGTTAGAAAAATGCAAGGGCAGGGTGAGAATTTGCAGTGCTATTGGTCTAAGGAATGACACATTTCTTATGTTTTTTTTCTGCAGGATGTCAACAAGGCAGCAACGAAGGTATGTGAGTGCAGCAGCCAGCCTGGCATAGCCAAATGCCATGATGATCACGCAGTGACCATTAAGGAGGGATACTGGGCCGGTTTTCTGGGCTTCCAGCCGCACACAGAGCACAAGGCCAACAGGAACCTGCTGATTTCGCTGTCCAGCACGACCAACAACAGCATCGACAGCCTGCTAACCGCTGCCGGCGCGGGGCACGATGGCGACTCGGCTACGTTTGTTGTGGTGCCATGCAGGAATACACTGTGTGTGCGCCGAGCATGGAGATACGGCATTGACAATGCATGCACTGCTCATTCAGCTGGGCCACTCTGCAGCAAATGTGAAGACGGTTGGTCGTTGAAGGTAGCACAGATGGTAAGTTCTTTTTTGTTTTCACTCTGCACAATCTAGCGCAAAACTGACAAGGAGTACTGAGACATTCCATGGCATGAAAGTCAGGTTGAGCACTGCTCCATGAAGCCTTGGAATGTAGCTTGTGCTCGGCTCGATGCCGCTTGCCTTCCCCTCTTTGGAATTAGCACTAATAACCATGAACCTTCCCAGTTGGAATGCCGTTGACTAGCGCTATCGAGCAGTGCTCAAGCTGACTGTCATGCCGTGGAATGTCTCAGTACTCCTTGTCAGTTTTCTGCTAGATTGTGCACGTCTGACTGTACAAAATCTGGTTTAGTTGGTGGACTCGATCGCATAACCTGTGCCCACAATTTCCATGAGATGTTTTTCTTCGACATTCATACTTCAATTGTGAAATTCGAGTAAGAATTGGCTGTGTTTCGATTGTTTGAACATACGCGCCTCCTGAAAGTTTTCATCAGTATGGGATGCACACTCAGGACATAAACATAATATATTATATCCTTAGCGGTGAACGGGTTAAACTGGGGCAGACTTCACTTCACAGTAAAAACTTGGCTCATTTCTCAACTCGACCTGAATGCCGTATGCTCTTGAGAGGGTAGGTAAGAAAAACTTGGAGAAGTGGATTTTGGATTGGAAGCTACACTGAGCTACAAGAAAGAGGAAAATCATGTCCTGAAATGTTCGTAGATGGAACACATAGGCGAACTGTGCCCCTTACAATCGTATTTTGACTCCATTTTTGTTTGGAAAGTAGTAATGGAATGAGGAGAATGAAACCAATATGGCTGACATCATGTTACTCATGCCCTAACAAATATGTGCCTGCAGAGACAAGTTTCTCAGCAGGTGCCATCTCCAATTTTGGTTTAGCATATTGTGCATAGTTATTGGTATTGCAAATTAATCATGGTGGTATCAGGAGCTCAAAAAAGCAAACATTTCGCCCCATTACAGTTGATGCAAACTTGCTTGCTAAATCAAGAGCTCTTGAACATGCAGCCATGCAGCCTGTCTGTATTTGCGTATGACATCATCCAAGGATCGTGGGCATTAAAGGGGAAGTCCGGTGAAAAATTTAAATTTCAGAGTCGGTAGAGTTTTGGGCGCTGAGTCGAATGGTGTTGGTCCCACGTGTCTCTGACAAAGCGTTCTCGAGATATTTCCGTTTGAAAAACTGAGTTTCGGGGGCTGCGCCATGACGTCATGCGGCCGCGCCACACCCTCCGCAACGTCATAGCGTGCAGCTAGGTCAAAAGGAGTGCGTGAAAGCAATAGTGTCAGTGCTATTTCAAATGATTTGGCGACTGATATTAGGTGGTGCAAGCGACCCCGAAGACCTAACTCCTTGTGAGAGTGAGGATGCAGCCATGGCTGACCTTCATGAGTTTGGTCTGGGGCTGAGAACCTTGGTATTCAGCTGAAGAAATGGCCGCGCGGGCCGGTCAAGAGTGAGCGCTACTGAGTTTCCGACTGATGAAGAAGCAGCAGCTATTGCAGACGAGGCTGATATAATTATCAGATCGCTGGAGAGCAGGGTCGCCAAAATGGAGAAGAGTGATGCGAGTACTCTAAATGTTGTTCCATACCGATTCGCTTAGACTCCAGTAGCCTGGCACATGGTGATGTTTTGGTGCGAACTTGGCATATTTCGGACTACTCAATTGGAGAACAGTGCAGGCTCTTTGAACCATGGGCACGGCTCTTCGCTCGCAACGCTATGGAATCTGAAAAGTTCTAGGTCCGGGAGCTGTTCGCTGTTTTGTCACTTGTCACGGTTGTGCACTCATCGCTGTAGCATAAAATAATGAGGCGGGACTCAGTGGCATGCACCGAGTCTTGAAAGGGGGTTTCTAGAGTTGGTAATTTTTTTCTTGGGCCCCATTGTATAATTATGTATGAATTTTGTGCACATGCGCATCCCCCGAACATCCCGTCGGAGATAACGGCGAGGGCAGCCGGCTAGGGAGGAGGGAGGGGGGGGACTCAAGATCAGGGGTGCAGGGCACCAATGAACACTGGTGCTGATGAGATGCGGGGCTCGTTCGACTGCTATCATCAGATCATGCCGGCACAAACGCGTCTGAGAGGGAACCAGGTACAGGGGTAGAAAGGACAGAAATAAGAATAAAGAGGAATGGAGGGAGGGGACGATGCCAGTTGCATGGAAATGTTGGTACATGTATAATCGATAGCAGGATAAAACGGGTTGCCTTTAACATACCAGCACTTCAAAAAGCATTTGCAAAGAGGGTGCAAAAGTCAATGTACTCATATACATGTTTGTTCACTAGTTTGTCATAATTATTGAACACGTAAAGATTTGATAGTCCTAGCTGCCCAGGCTACACTACAGTCGATAACACTATGTCTATCAGACTATGGTACTTCACTAGTCCACTCCAGGCTTGTTTGTTTCATCAAAACGCTGCTTACATTCGACGTATCTTTCTTTCTGTTCTTATGACGAAGTTTTCAGCATGTATTGGCAATGTTCCACATGATTTCAATAGAGAGTTATGGACCTTGCTTCGATGGAAGCTCGCGGAAGAAAAGCGAAGCCCCGCGTCCTTGAGTCGCGGTCGGAGCAGCGCTTTGTTCTGAAGCAGCGCAAGTGGATCATGGACGCACATTTTTACGTCTTCCAGTCGACAACGTTTTTGACGAACATCTCTGCTGCGCACATGAGCGAGAACGAAAGGCTGTGGCGATCTTGATTTGAGTCAACGGTTTGGAAGGAGATATCGTCAATCATATCCTTGAACTGACTTGCATCGCGCGTGCTTGACTCAAATTTCAAGACAAAACGGATTTCTTGAACGTCATCGCCAATCCAGGAGCGAACCAGAGCTAGAGATCGATCCCTCCGTGGCTACTCTCCACTGAAGAAAAGGAGAATAATGTATTTCGAACTGCATGCAAAGCAACTCTCTCTCACTTCGAAATAAGGACATAGTCACTGTACTGTAAACTGCCCGTCGATCGATACGTTTGCAGGATCGATAACCAATTCAGTACTACACGCTTTTCTTTTGGCAAGATTGCCCGAAAAAAGGTGGTTTCCAGACACCAAAAAACTCATACGGTGCACGCGCCTGGGACTGGAGCGGAAAACTAAAATTTTCTTTCTCAAAGCACAACCACTGGCACCGGCAAGGAGAAACGCACGTTCTCTGACTACATGAACTGATACGAGTGTAGTACATGACAAGTCTGTGTGTTGACTAGTTTTTGAGTCTTGTGACTCGAGTCTTGTTGTAGCTACCCCAGCACGGCAGTGCGGGAGTAGTTCCGTGTGTGATGAGTTTGTTGACTGCACTGCAGCTAGCATGCACGCAGCGCATTGCTAGAGCCGTAGAGGCCATCACATGCTGACAGAAAAAGTCCAACTCGGAAACGGCTAAAATACGGTATAGCCTCGAGGTTTACCGAGCTGAAAATCACAGGGTATGTAGTGTTTGTAACACTGAATCGAATGGTCTTGGTCCAAAGAAGCTTCGACAAACGGTTCCCCAATCGAACGCGCTCCGAATATGGCCATTTTTGTACACAACTAGATGGTGTGGCTACCTGGCTGCACGCTGTGACGTCATCACCTGGATCTGGGTGATGTGCGCTCAAATTCGCACATGTTCGATTGGGCGTATCTGACGAACCATAGGCCACAGCCTCCTCGGACAAAGACCATTCGACTCAGCGACCCGAACTCTACGGACTGTGAAATTTAAATTTTTCACCGGACTTCCCCTTTAAAACTGCTGTTTCTTGATTTTCTGCAGGAA
>NC_088645.1:14184726-14328084 GCF_964019385.1 Sycon ciliatum
GGTGACACGGGGCCGCCGTCAGTCGTCCGAGTGGAGCCCCTCGAGGAGGTATGTGGTGCGATCTCACCCATTATTGTGCACGTTGATGTTTGTCTTTCGTCTTCGTCTTCGTCTCCTGTTGTTGCTCTTGTTGATTCTGGTTCAAGTGTGTCGTTAGTGCATTCTAAATTGTTGCCTAATTTGACAGAGCGACCTCCTCTAGAGTCTGCTCCGCGGTTGTGTGCAGTCAATGGCGCACAACTTCCTGTCGTTGGATCCATGGATCTGTGTATGTCGCTAGGAAATCTGTCTTTCCAGCACACGGTTGTTGTCTCTCCTGGTATTCACTGCGACATGATTCTTGGTTCCGATTTTTTGTTGCAGCATGGTGGGGTATTAGACATTGCTCGTGGTGTTGTGATGTTTGGCGATGTGTCTGTTCCGTTGCATGTTTCTGGTTCTGGGTGTCCTCCGTCACGTACGCCCTATGATCGTATTGTTCCGCGTAATACTTCCCCCTCATGTAATACTCATACTCCTCATTCTGATGCATGCTCCGACGATGTACCTGTTTCGTCGTATTCTTCTCGTGTTGCCCTTGACGATTCATTGTCTGCACGGGTTGTTGAACCCATGGCTCAACCTGGCGTTGTCCCGGCGTGTGCGCCCGAAAGTGTGGCCGACCCTGTGGTATACTCATCTCGTGTGGTGTTTGAGATGGAGTTGTCGGTACCTGCAGGACATGTTGTCTTGGTGCCTTGTGCAGCTGTTGATGTGTGCACGGTTGCGATGGATTGCGTGGCAGATCCATTGGAGTCCTTTATGGCGAAGCATCCAGATGTGGCAGTGACTCCTAGTCTTGTAACTGTTGGCCCTAACCAAACACGTGTGGTTGTGGCTGTTGAAAATCATGCAAATCATCCTATACTCATTCATAAAAATACCAATGTTGCCGAACTTCATCAAATTCCTACAGATTGTGAACATATTGACGACACTGAAGCTATGGTTTCCTCAGTTTCACCCGACCCGATCCCGCTAACTGAGCAACGCAAGAAAGTCATCGATGAATATATCAACGCACAAAATCATCTCTCCACAGAACATTCTCGCACGCTCACTGAACTACTTCATGATAACCACGATTTATTTATCTTGCATGATGATGACTATGGCTACTGTGACATATTCCCTCATAAAATTAACACAGGACAAAATAACCCTATAAAACAACCTACCAGGCGGATTCCATATCACCGCCGGAAGGCTCTGGAAGATCTACTGAATACGCTGTTAAAGCAAGGCATAATACAAGAATCGATTAGTCCGTGGGCATCACCCATAGTATTGGTGCCAAAGAAGGATGGCTCTCTTCGACTCTGTATCGACTACAGGAAGTTGAACTCTGTCACCGAGCCTGATGCTTACCCGATTCCCCGGGCGGATGACATGCTTGATTCCCTGTCTGGCTGTCGGTATTTCACGTCCCTTGACTTAGCGTCAGGATACTGGCAAATAGCAATGGAAGGAAGCGACAAGGCTAAGACGGCATTTACCACGCCACTGGGCTTGTTTGAGTTTAATGTTCTGCCGATGGGCTGCAGGAATGGCCCAGCGACATTTCAGCGCGTAATGGAAGCAGTCCTGAGTGGCTTATGTAATACACCGGCCCAGCCATTCTGCCGTGTGTTCTTTGATGATGTCCTGAATGCCAGCGAAACGCTGTCTGGCCAACTCCAGATTCTGCTGCCCGTGTTCGCGCGAGTTCGGTCCGCTGGGCTGCGGTTCAATCTGAAGAAATGCTCCTTCTTCCAGGAGGAGGTCACTTTCCTAGGACACCGCGTGTCAGCGGAGGGCATCTCCCCGAATGAGGCCAAACTCGTCGCGGTCAGGAACTGGAAGACTCCGAAATCTGTCACAGCTGTCCGCGAGTTCCTTGGCTTCGCTGGATATTATCGCCGCTTCATCCGTGGGTTCGCCCAGCGTGCTGCTCCGCTGACTGCTCTTACAGGCAAGAATGCTCGCTTTGCGTGGTCGAAAGCTTGTGAAGCGGCGTTTCAGGCTCTGAAGCGTTCGCTTGCCAGTGCGCCGGTGATGGCGTACCCCCAGTTTGAAGCTTCAGCAGGTGCATTCATTCTGGACACCGATGCGAGCAATGTGTCGATTGGTGCAGTCCTCAGCCAGATCCAGGATGGAACTGAGCGACCAATTGGGTACGGCAGCCGTGTACTGACGAAAGCTGAGCGCAACTACGATGCTAGCGATCGTGAGGCCCTTGCTCTGGTCTATTTTGCGGAGTATTTCAGGCACTACTTGTTAGCACGACCATTTGTTGCCAGGACGGACAATACTGCATTGACTGCACTCCGGAACCTGAAGGAACCCCGCGGACGGAAAGCACGTTGGCTTGACTGTTTATCCGAATATGAATTCCGAGTCGTTCACCGTCCAGGTCGCCAACATCTGAATGCCGATGCTATGTCCCGCGTGGTGACCGATGTGCCGTCTCCTCCGCCGAGTCCGCCGCCTCTTGCCCGTGATGTTCCGTTGTCAGCTGCTGATGTTCCTCCGGCCGTTTTTGTTCGTCCTCCTGGTGCCTCTGCCGCTGGACCGTTGCCGGATTGTTACAAGCCTCAGAGTCTTCTTGCTCCGTATGCTGATCCTGCTCTGTCTGAGTGTTTCACCCGATATGATGCTGCCAGTGGCAAGTTTGTTCGTCCGCCTGAAGCCGTTTCCCGTCCCCCCGACTGTCAACCGCCTGCCGTTACTCCTTCTCGTCCTGACCCGATTACGCTGTCCGATGATGATTTGCCACGCTGCGTTCCGCCGCTACAGCCGCCGTCGTCTGATCCGGTCCGTACTTCTTCTCCTGTTTCTCGTCGTTCTGGCCGTGTTCGCACTGCACCTGCTCGACTAGCTGACTATGTCCTGGACTGAGTTTATTATTTGGTTTGTTTTCTTTTGTTTGTTTCCTAGGTATTTCGTTCATTCCCGTGGACGTGAATTTTAGCTAGGGGGGCACAGTGTAATAGGTGTATGTATGCTACTCACTATTACACTGTGCCCCCCTAGCCTCGTTACCTCACGACCCCTGTCCGGGCAACAGCCAGCAACAGCAGAGATGGTGACTGACCTGTGTGTACTTGGAGCTAGAAACGTGTGTAACCTGTCCCAGTTTGCAGGCACTTGTAATCTGTATCCGGGGGGAATGCGGTGCACACATACATACTGTAGGCCGTCATCTGCCCATGCTCCTAGTTTCTTTTCAATGAAACACGCCAACCTACCGTATTTTCTCTTATAAAAGCCCAGGTCTCCAATAATAGCCCTGTCTCCAATAATGACCCGGGGTGAGAGTGGTTTGAAGTAATAAGAGCACAGTCTCTAATAGTAGTGCGGGTCACAATTGGAGTATGCAACAAGTATATTGACTACATATAAAACAGCAGTACTACATGCCAAGGACATATTTGTAAAGAGGTTTTCGGTCTACTGGTTCCTTCCTGGCGCCAATGCTATTGTGAAACATCTGTTTTGACAATATTCCTGAGTTTAGGGTTGAAAAATCAGTCTTGATATGGTCAGTTTATGCCTGTATAGACTGGAGTTGGCTTGATAGTTGACAAGTGAATAAATAAGAGCCCAGTCTCCAATAATAGCCCAGTCTCTAATAGTAGCGCGGGTAGAGCTGTCACTGAAAAAATAAGAGCCCCGGGCTCTTATTAGAGAAAATACGGTAACTTTCTGAAAAAGGATAGAGGGGAATGTGATCAAAAACAAGGCACCGACACGAATGAACAGTTGATGAGGGGAGGGGAGAAAGTGAGGAATTGTGAACAAAGTCAGCAGTCAAGAAGCGGAGAAAAGGTAGCCAGAATGTGTAAAAAATGCAAGGGCAGAGGGAGAACTTGCAGTACTATTGGTCTAAGGAATGACACATTTGTTATGTTATGCCCGTAGGTATGCAGAAGACGTTACATCAGTAACGTCTGGCGCTAGCCAGGGTCCACACAGCTTTAATTCCCGTAGCTATGCAGAAGACGTTACTTCAGTAACGTCTGGCGCTAGCCAGGGCCCACACAGCGTTAATTTGGTGTTTGTTTGTTTGTTTGTGTGTTTGTGTCACGCCTGGCGCTATCCCGTATCTGCCCCGTACCGTACCGTACCATCAAACACAGCTAGTCACATACAGCTGGCCGCAATATTCAAATAGGGCTTTCAAACGCAAGAATCATAACGTAAATCAAATTGGAAGATTGAGTATGAATGCGAAGTGTATGGGGGAATGCATGTAGGGCGATAGTGCGGGTTCGAATCCCAGGTAATGCCTGAAAAAAATAGGAGAATTGAAAAATTTATAACATCCCTATTCTTTTTTTGCCGTCATCAAGGCGGTAGATGGTGTCGTATTTCCCTCGATCGTACCTGTCCCGTACCTGTCCCGTACCGTACCGTACAATCAAAGACGGCTGGCCACAATGCATATTCAAATAGGGCTTTCAAATACAAGATCATAATGTGAAGCAACTTGGAAGAATTAGTATGTATGCAAAGTGTATCGGGGAATGCACGCAGGGCGATAGTGCGGGTTCGAATCCCAGGTTTTGTCTAAAAACAAAAAGTAGAAATTTATAAGAATTTATAACATCCCTATGCTTTTTTTGTCTAGGTCATCAAGGCAAAAAAGCATAGCGTAGGGCCCTGAGCTTCCAAGTTCTCTCGTTTGGTGTTTGTTTGTTTGTGTGTTTGTGTCACACCTGGCGCTATCCCGTATCTGTCCCTTACCGTACCGTACCATCAAACACAGCTGGCCACATACAGCTGGCCGCACTATTCAAATAGGGCTTTCAAACGCAAGATCATAACGGGAAGCAACTTGGAAGAATGAGTATGAATGCGAAGTGTATGGGGGAATGCATGTAGGGCGATAGTGCGGGTTCGAATCCCAGGTAACGCCTGAAAAAAATTGGAGAATTGAAAAATTTATAACATCCCTATTCTTTTTTTGCCGTCATCAAGGCGGTAGATGGTGTCGTATTACCCTCGACCGTACCTGTCCCGTACCTGTCCCGTACCTGTCCCGTACCGTACCGTACAATCAAAGACGGCTGGCTACAATGCATATTCAAATAGGGCTTTCAAATACAAGATCATAACGTGAAGCAACTTGGAAGAATTAGTATGTATGCGAAGTGTATCGGGGGATGGATGCAGGGCGATAGTGCGGGTTCGAATCCCAGGTTATGTCTAAAAACAAAAAGTAGAAATTTATAAGAATTTATAACATCCCTATGCTTTTTTTGTCTAGGTCATCAAGGCAAAAAAAGTATAGCGTAGGGCCCTGAGCTTCCAAGCTCTCTCGTTTCTGCAGGATGCCAACAAGGCAGCTACGAAAGTATGTGAGTGCAGCAGCCAGCCTGGCATAGCCAAATGCCATGATGATCACGCGGTGACCATTAAGGAGGGATACTGGGCCGGTTTTCTGGGCTCCCAGCCCCACACAGAGGGCAAGGCCAACAGGAACCTGCTGATTTCGCTATCCAACACGACCAACGACAGCATCGACAGCCTGCTAACCACTGCCGGCACAGGGCGCGATGGCGACGCGGCTACGTTTGTTGTGGTGCCATGCAGGAACACTCTGTGTGTGCGCCGAGCATGGAGATACGGCATTGACAATGCATGCACTGCTCACTCGGCTGGGCCGCTCTGCAGCAAATGTGAAGACGGCTGGTCGTTGAAGGTAGCAAAGATGGTAAGTTTTTTTGTTGTTTTCACACTGCGCAATCTAGCACAAAACTGACAAGGAGTACTGAGATATTCCACGACATGAAAGTCAGCTTGAGCACTGCTCCCTGAAGCCTTGGAATGTAGCTGTGCTCGGCTCGATGGCGCTTGCCTTCCCCTCTTTGGAATAAGCACTAATATCCATGAACCTTCCAAGTTGGAAGGCCGTTGGTTAGCGCTACCGAGCAGTGCTCAAGCTGACTGTCATGCCGTGGAATGTCTCAGTACTCCTTGTCAGTTTTGTGCTAGATTGTGCACGTCTGACTGTTCAAAATCTAGTTTAGTTGGTGGGCTCGATCGCATAACCTGTGCCCACAATTTCCATGAGATGTTTTTCTTCGACATTCATACCTCGATTGTGAAATTCGAGTAAGAATTGGCTGAGTTACAATTGTTTGAACATACGCGCTTCCCGAAAGTTTTCATCAGTGCGGGATGCACACTCAGGACATAAATATATGTCCTTAGCGGTGAAAGGGTTAAACTGGGGCAGACTTCACTTCACAGTAAAAGCTTAGCTCATTTCTCAACTCGACCTGAATGCCGTATGCTCTGGAGAGGGTAGGTAAGAAAAACTTGGAGAAGTGGATTTTGGATTGGAAGCTACACTGAGCTACAAGAAAGAGGAAAAATCATGTCCTGAAATGTTCGTAGACGGAACACCTAGGTGAACTGTGTCCCTTACAATCGTATTTTGACTCCATTTTTGTTTGGAAAGTGGTAATGGAATGTGGAAAATGAAACCAATATGGCTGACATCATGTTACTCGTGCCCTGACAGAATATGTGCCTGTGGAGACAAGTTTCTCAGCAGGTGCCATCTCCGATTTTGGTTTAGCATATTGTGCATACCTATTGGTATTGCAAATTAATCATGGTGGTATCAGGAACTCAAAAAAGCAAATTTTCACCCCATTGCAGTTTACGCAAACTTGCTTGCTAAATCAAGAGTTCTTGAACATACAGCCTTTCTGCATTTGCGGATGACATCATCCAAGGATCGTGAGCATTAAATCTGCTGTTTCTTGATTTTATGCAGGAATGCGTGGACTGCAGGAACTCAACAAAAATTTCTCTATCTGTGTACGTACCATCTGTGGCTGGACTGACCCTGCTGAGCGCTTTCCTTCTTTTCTACTTCAACATTGGCCTGAATCCTCTCCTTGACAGCTGTTTGTTTTTCCTGCAGGTACTAGAACATGATGTGCAATGTGAATTTGCTTACTCTGGTGTCTGTGTGTGTGTCTGTGTGTGTGTCTGTGTCTGTGTGTGTCTGTGTGTGGCTGTGTGTATGTGTGCGTGTGTATGTGCGTGCGTGTGTGCGTGTGTGTGTGTGTGTGTGTGTGTGTGTGTGTGTGTGTGTGTGTGTGTGTGTGTGCGTGTGTGTGCGTGTGTGTGTGTACGCGTTGCGTGTGTGCGTGTATGTGTGAGTGTAGCATCATGGTGATAATGCAGATTAATGGGTGCACGCAGCTTCGTGCTACCGTTCAAGCTATGCTGCTATGTTTGATAGTGCTGTTGCTGTATGCTCATGCTTTGCTACTGTCTACGGTGACCATGCCGGCCAAACAACGTTGTGCATGCATGCGTGGTACTCTAGGTGACGTCACACTCTACGTGTCATTGAACGTGATATCCAATGTGTGGGCGACATGCGACGTAGCATTCACCATGGCATTTATATGTGGCGCTCAACGTGGGCATCATGCGACGTTCGCTCGATGTTTGCTCGACGTGACTTGCTAGAGCTCACCTCGCTATAAATTTCGATCCGTACTGTGTGTGAATCATTCTGTTCTGCTCGTTGTGTTCCACCCTCCAACCTCCCATTTCTCCTCACTCATTTACTTTGATAAAAGTGAATAAAAGGGGTGTTGGCCATGCTCATCTCCAGCTACTCAGGGCCCAGCCCCTCGGTCGTCGTCCCTCGGACATGTCTAGGCTCTCTTCACTCTCGTGGATTCTGCTCCGGCAGTGTCTCCCCGGCCGACCCTGAATCTCTCTCTCCGTAGCCTCTCATTCCGCTGGCCAGCACTGCCCGTGTCGCAAGTTGCTGTGTGTTGTAGTTAATGTGTGTGTGTGTGCACATGTGTGTGTATGCATTTGTGTACATGTGTGCATGTGTGCATGTGTACATGTGTGCATGTGTACATGTGTGCATGTGTACATGTGTGCATGTGTACATGTGCTTGTGTGCATGTGTACATGTGTGCATGTGTACATGTGCTTGTGTGTCTGTGACTGTACCTATGGTCTACATGTTCACTCTGAACAGGCGTATTCACAGCTGGGGGAAAAGACCACAATCTTTCCGACTTTGCTGACATTCGGACTGGGCCACATCTGCTTGAAGGAGAACTTGAAGCACCTACAAATCGAGGCTCTGCTGCTTGTACAGCCACTGACCATGCTTCTTGTCTTTGTTGTCATTCGATTGCTACGCTCCTACAAGCAGACGGCAGCAGTCCTGCAGCGACAGCAGCACCATCTGATGTTGGTCCATGTCATGTGGTTCGTGTTTGTGTATAGCTACTTCATGCTTGTGTATGTCAGCATCTCCTTCCTCTGGTTTGTCTCCCTGGATGGACAGCTCGTGTTGCAGCTGGATAGTTCGGTTACATACTTTGGTGCTGAGCATGCACCCTACGCTGCCACCTCCATTCTGATAGTCATACTGCTGGTGATACCCATACCGGTCATTCTTGCACTGCCCTGCGCCCGCTCCGTCAGCATGCTCAGAGGCTTCATCGACGAGGCGTTCAGTCTGTACCGACACGATCGCTGGTACTGGGCCGCTTTCAATCTGCTGCGTCGCGTCGTACTGGTCTGCCTGGTGGAGTTCACTCATTCCCAACCACTTCTCTTCACCATAGTGACCGTGTGCTTCTTCTGGCTGCAGCTGCTGGCACATGCCCTAGCATGGTAAGTTCAAGTGGAATCCAGACCATTATCATACTTGTTTGCACTGTAAAAATCCATATGCATGACTTGCACAAGCTAATGCCATGCATGACGCTTCAGCCGGGCCTCGACCATACCTGCCTTAATTTCACATGTTACATTGCTCTACAACGATTGTTTCTTTTACTGTTTTCTGGAATACATTCTCTGTCATTCTGCCTCTCTCTCTCTCTCTCCCCTCCCCTATCTCTGTCTCTCTCTCTCTCTCTCTCTCTCTCTCTCTCTCTTTCTCTCGCTCTCTTTATCTATCTCTCTCTCTCTCTCCCCTCTCTCTGTTTCTCCTCTCTCTCTCTCTCTCTCTCTCTCTCTCTCTCTCTCTCTCTCTCTCTCTCTCTCTCTCTCTCTCTCTCTCTCTCTCTCTCTCTCTCTTATGCCTCTTTCTGCACCTTTGCTCTTCGCTTTATCTCCTGTCACAGGCCACTACGACCCGGAACTGTTATGAGACTGTCGTACAACACCTGGGAGTGCTTGCTGTCTCTCCTACTCTGTCTCATATGCACCGTGCAGTTTCTCTTCACTGCATTCGGCCACGACAAGACGGTGCTGGACAGAGTAGAGCTGATCCTGGTTATTATACCACTGATCCTGCTGCTACCGTCATCTCTATTCCAGAAGTGCAAGTCGGAGGACGGTATGGGCGGCCGGTTACGCCGCAGTGGCCTGCACCAGTGGTGGGTGCGGCAGAGAGATGAGCAGCGACGTGCTGCGGGAAGGGACCGCCCGTTGACAATGCTAAACGAGAGAGGCCTGGCCGGTATGGCTGGCGGCCTCAGGGAATCGCTCATTGAAGATCAGATCCGCGAGCAGCAGGAGCAGCAGAGATCTCTCTTTTAGCTCCCAGTGAACCAATAATTATGGCAAAGCACAAGAAAGTCAACAAATATTGTGGTGGCTTGCATTATGTGGTGGCATTCTACAACCTTCGACTTCTTTCCCCTCTTGCACTACCGGTAGTTTGACATGGGAAATATGGACACTTCTTTCTCCTGGTGTGCAATCCACTTTATCTCGGCAATTGACCGCCTTCAATTCAATATTGCCCGGTTATTACATACATGCATGAACATTGTACTTCAGGATGTAGGTCAGTGGCACTCTGATAGCCGCTGACTACTTTCTATCTCTGTACAGTGTGCTGCAGTCCCTTGTTATCTCCACGCCCGCTTTATGAGAACACCTGTATTATGTTACTGTAACATTCCAGCACTGTCTTTTATCGTTTTTGATCGCCTTTCTTTGAGGTGAGAGTCAGTGCATACTCGCATGCACTGCTCGCCATTGTACTGACCAAATTGCAATGTGTATAGTACCTCATAGGTACCACACTGCATGCTTCTTTATATGTGAAACAATAATTACCGAACATTGTGTGTACAATTGTGTTCGAAATGATACTGGCACTGTGACATCACCAGAAACAGTGATTGTCCAAATGCAAAGCTCATACTCGTAGTCATAGTCACAAAGAAGTTGAGGTCAACTAGTCACCATGGTCACCACCTGATGTCGAGATCAATGAATAATAGTACTAGTAGCACTACAATATCTATACAAGTCAAGTGCTTGTACATGTATAGATATTGTATCAGTGAGTCATGTATCAGTGAGTCATGTTCGGCCTTTGGCCTTTGGGTACTACTCCCTGGCTGATGTACTTGTTTTTCGAAAGCTTAGAATGCCTGAGTGAGTGCTATGCATGGATCATGTCAAAGAGCTCACCACTATTCATTGATCTCGACATCAGCTAGTGGCCCTGTCAACCAAGATCCTACGATCACGCCCAGGTGATAACTTTTTGAGGTACGGTGCGGCTGTCTTTCAAAGACACACACACACACACACACACACACACACACACACACACACACACACACACACACACACACGCGTATGTAGACAACAGTCGACAGGAGAGAGTTCATGTGCACACGGCTATGCTGTGTGTATAATGGATTTGTAAGCGATCGCATGGTCAAGCAGGGGGTCGCCGGTCCAACACATAACACCACAATGTGGTCATAAAGTCGTGTGCATTGTGGAACAGGGTGACACGACGTGTAGACCCACTGGGCCCATGGGTACAGTGCTCACGACAAACAATGATGAAGATCTACATGGAGCTATATTGTGATATTCGTTGTGTTTCTTGAATATTTTTGAAGGGTTACAATTCATGAGTTTCATTTGCCCGTAAAACAGGGCACATTAAACAGGGCACATTAAACAGGGCACATTAAACAGGGCACATTAAACAGGGCACATTAAACAGGGCACATTAAACAGGGCACATTAAACAGGGCACAACGTAAAGTGAATATACATGTACATTGTATATACCCAGTGATGGCATGTGGTGCGTTCCGGTTGCAGGATAGAAAAATGAAAAGCCGTATCTGGCATTACACAGCCTCCTCAATGCCAATGGCAATGGTTGCATTTCTAGGGCCGCATTCGGCACCCCAACACTCTGTGGTATTCATGCATGTGGTGTTTCCTGTGCTATCATGGCATCCGGTACAATAGATACAATGACTATGTATGCAGTCAGGACTCAGCAGCAGAGTACCAATGTCAATGACAATCATGATCTCCTATCTGGCATGTACATGTCGCTACACATAGTATACCAGCATGCAGAATACCGTGATCCCCAGTCACATGTGCATGTACAGTGTATGTCAACAGTTACTAATGTTTCAAGACTGTGTTTGCCAATGCTGCAGGCAATGGTAGTGGATAACACATTGCTGTATCATTATGAGCTGGTCAAGTGTGAGAGCCGGGGTTGCAAATGCTGCACTACCCACACGTACAATCATTCGCTACCTCACAGCAAGGAGTGGTGGAATCCAAGCGGAAGGCTAGCATGATTCGTGCTGAATAGCATTGGTAGATGGCGTTGCCCTTGACTGACAGATCCACGGATTGTCATACAGTCCCATATTCAAGCGCTCAACGCTACATTGGCAAATGCTTGGCTTTACTTGGTGAGACCCTATCCTCGGCACGCTGATGGTCCATACCTGCATTTAGACCTGTCAACAGTAATAATCCGGGCACATCACTTCTTTCAGCAACAACAGCATAACATGGTACCGGTAGAGTCTACCAGCATTCACCCAACACGCACTCACATCAGTCTGCCATGCACGTCTAGTGCCAGTAGTGGTGTACAAGGAGTACAAGGAGTACTACTGCACGAGCACCTGGTCCTTCTTCCATTGTGTGCACGGCATTCAGTCTCCACCCAACAGGTCCCTCCCCGCTGACCTGTCAACTACACAGCTCTCCTCTCACTCTCATCGCCGATCCATAGTACAGTACAGTTGTCAGTTGTAGTAGCTGATCCACAGCATAACGCTAGCTCCAGCACATGTCAAATCAACTGCATAGCTCCAAATCACGTCTGACCCTCGGTATGGCATAATGCAGAGCTAGCTAGCTCCAACTCATGTCCGATCCACCACAGTTCACAGTCCGCATTCTGGAGTATGAGGTGTTCCTTCGGAAAGGCAACGGACACCTGATTGCACTGTCTGAAGCGAACGTGATGACAGAACAGTCCGAGAGTCGAGACGACAGCGACCGACATCTGGAATTTCACAGCCGAAATCAAAGCATGAAAAGTTGAAAACACCGGTGTGTGTATGGTTGACGAAAAGTATTTACTGTTTGCTTTGGTCAACCTTTACCGGAGTCCAGGCATTGTGATTCGTGGTGCCTATAGGTTCACCCGAGCTTTGGTAGCTGTTTTTGCTTTCACATCTTATAGGCTTGGCTTGCAAAGACCTCGAGTATGTAGAACGAATGCGGAATAGAACAGTGTTGTTTTTGTCGATGATGGATTGACGCCTCCTGTCTTTCATTGCAACACGCAGAGCGTTTCTCCTGCCTTCCTTTCCACCTGACCCTGGAAAACAATTACAGCATTTGCTTCATGCTTCGTGCTAATATTGGCGACGGCTGTGAGGTGTGCCGGTAGGAGGAGAAAGGACGATCGCGCTCCTGGCAGTGTGGCTGGCCACGGAGTAGCAGAACCGTGCACTCGGGTGTGGAGTCGCCGAGTCCGGCCCGCCTCCGTCCGCCATGGACAAAACCCTGTGCGCAGTGTGTAATCGTGCCAAGCTTCCGCAGCTCCAGGCATCTTTAGCCGGTCATGTCGACTGTTTGATGAAAACGTTGGACAAAGCTGGTTTGCTGGATAAGCGGGGCCGCTGGGAAGCTCTGGAAACGGATGATTTCGGAGCAACAGCTCTGCATCTGGCCGCCAGGCGCAACCAAATCGACTGTATCCGCTGCTTGGTGAAGCATGCACACGTTGTGGAGTCGGTACGTGCGCAGAATGGTGCATCGTCGCTGCACGACGCAGCAGCGACGGGCTCGCTAGAATGCCTGCGATACCTGGTCGGCAACTCGAAAAATAGCGTGCTGGACAGGGACAACAATGGCTCAACGCCGCTTCACTGGGCTGTACAGGCTGGGAAGATGGAGGCTGTGGTGTGGCTGGTGGAGGGTGCGGAGGCTCCACTCGATGCGCGCACCAACACTGGCGTTACACCAGTGCACTTTGCAGCAGCGAAAAACCACCTGAAAATCCTGCAGTTCCTGACTGGGTACGAAATGACCAAGACCGGCGAGCTGAAAACAGTGCACATGCAGGCGAATAATGGTGCAACACCACTGTACTTCGCAGCTCAGGAGGGCAACATCGAGTGTATACGCTATCTGGTCAAGGACGGCAAGTCGGACCCGAAAACGGCTGCGAGCGATGGCATGCGATGCGTACACGCCGCTGCGCAGGAGGGCCACTTGGCATGCCTGAAATGGCTTATCGTCAATGCAGGCCAATCGGCGAAGCAGAGGAGCTCGGACGGTGCGACGCCGGGACACTTCGCAGCAACACAAGGTACCGGCCGACTTTAGATCACCAGTACATTTGCACACACCCGTCGATTACGCACATAGTATAATAATTATACCTTCACCCTCAGGCCTGGCTACAAACACACATAAAGATCATACAAATACCTACTTGCACAATAATAGACGGTATCGATAGGCAGTTGATCATTATAACGTAGACCTGGTGTTCAATATCAGGGGCGTCGGACACGGTACGGTCACTACGGTATTCACCGTACCACTTTTTGTCCCAGGTACCCTGTAAATCAATAAAATACACTGATATGGGATCTAAATTTCCAAAAATGTTGCCGCAGCCACCACTCTCCCAAGATGTAAATTGTACTCCAGATGGCTGACTGTACCACACTAAAATACCTTCCGACGCCCCTGAATGTACAATTGGGACACTTCTGTCACTTAGATTCCAGGGCGTACCGGAAACACAATTCTGTGGTGAAACGAAAGCAAAGAATACAAGACAGTAGAAGTGCTACCATGTGTGGGTGTACGGTTTAAGTGCTACCATGTGTGGGTGTACGGTTTGGGCAGCGTACACCACAAACATGCTGAGCTGTAATCACGTGTACCTGTGCAGCGTAGTGATAATGTAGGACGTAATTATGGTATAATTATTATGATCTAGTCATAACGTTGAACATGTGGCATGTGGCTGAATGATTCACACAGCAAGAAGACACTCCTGCCTATATAAGTAGAGGTGACCGTACTGCCATGTCCATTTCAGGAAAGTTTGGAGACAGACATCTTGCTAATGCCCAGGTTGTCGAAAACTTCAGGGGCACAATTGAGATAGGTTCCCATTACTTTCCTCACCACCCTTTGCCAGCACTGGAGTAGAAAATAGGGAACATTAATTTTAAGAAGAAAGCTTTGCGTGGTCAGGGGCATCGGACACGCTACAGTCACTACTGTACTAACTGCACGATTCTTTGCCCAGTAAATCAAGAGAATGCACTGATTTGGGCTCCATATTTCCAAAATTTTCGGACCAGCCACCACAACCCTATAAATAGATTGGGTAAACTTTATTCTTTTCTCCTTTTTTTGCTGCATTTGTTCAGGGCACATTGCTCTGCTGCGATGGCTACTGGAATGTACGGACGCTACCGGCGAAGAACTGGATAACTACGGAGCTACACTGGCTCATGATGCGGCTGAGCAAGGACAGATAGGGTATGCTTATTCTCGGTGCAAGTTGTGAACTGGTACAGCCAAGCTATACCAACACCAGACTACTTGTATACCATGCCAGAGCGTTCAAACTAACATGTCATTCAACTACGCCTGTAGCAAACAACAAAGGTGTGACATGTACTTGGAAGCACTCCACACCCTAATATCGTGTCTGTGTGCATTTCTTTCCACCATTGCCAACTTGCCTTGCTGCTGCTGCTGCTGCTGCTGCTGCTGCTCATTCTCTTCTCTGCTGTTATCCCATCACAGGTCGCTGAAGTACTTGCATGAGCAGGGTATTAGTCTGAACAGACTGGATGATGAAGGCAGCACACCCTTGAGTCTGGCACAGGGTGGGGGCCATCGCGAATGTGTGGAGTTCTTGAAACGAGCCGTGCTGGAGAAGCGCGAGCCAAGAGCAAGAATATCGGTGAGTACAAGTCCTTGGCACAGCAATATAAATATCAAACGAGAGAGGAGTTGAGGTGCACGTGCATCTAATAGTCATTTTTACGGTGAATGTCTAAATGCTAACTTTTGCTCCGGTATTATCATTCTTGGAGCTGAATATACCTAAATGGGATTGTTCTCTTGTAGGGCATTCTCGTGATGTCAGTTCACCAAGTCCTGATAACTGGTATATTCGAGAGGTTGCGCACAACGAAAATCCGTAGCACTGTAACGAAAAAAAAAAATTTAATTGAAAAAGCTAACGACTATTCGTAAACCGTGAGGTTGCGGACAACTTGTGAACTTTTTTGTAGTAGGTCGACGCGGGTGCGAAGATTAAGGACAGGGAGTTGCAAAATATCGGTATTCTAGTACTCCATTCCTTTACTGTGTAGCAGGAAATTTTCGGACGGAATATGTTTTCGTACGATTTCGTACACCGCCTTTTTGTACTAAAATTAATTCCGTACTAAAATTTATTCATGTGACTTTATGTACACTGTACATGGGTACTGCTTGTGAACACGTGCATTTAGCATGCAGCACTGTACGAAAATAAAATCCGTACGAAAGGTCGAAATTCGGCTGTGTCCGAAAATATTTCCGTCCGAAAATTTCCTGCTATACAGTATCCACTATTCATGCATTGTCTACCTCCGCTGGGGAGCTCTTAATGAGCGAAACAGCTGTCTGGAGGATATGGAACATCTGCCCAAGAACGGACTTCCTTGCTATGGAGTGGTGTTGTGAATGTGGTCCAAGAGGGCAGTGTGGAAAAGTGGACGGTTCAGATTATTTTCAAATGGCCGAGTTTGTCGCTACTTCTGAGTTAGTACTCCATGTGATGAAAAATAGTTTCGTAGATCTGCTGCGTTTCGGTCTTGTTTGGACGAATCTTCGTAGCAACTTTCGTTACTCGAACTCGGACGGACAAGACCTAACGCACTTTCTTTGTACGCAACCTCTCTGTTTTTACGTCATGAATCCTCTGTGACCATGATGTTAAGCTAGTATCACACCTGCCTGAGTTCAGCTCATGCTTTGGATGCCCTATGTCAGCCTCACAGTGCAGATGTGTGCACTAACGGTATACATGTACCGTACTGTCGGGCTCCGAAGAACGGAGCGCCGGAGAACGACCAGGCTAGAATTTCACCAAGCACAGCACACCCATGCATACACGCTGACTCAACTGCGCATAGACTGTAATGCATGAACATATGAACGGTCTAGGCTAGGGGGCTGATCCCCCCCCCCAGTTCTTCGCCGGCCGATAGTACTGTGCTGCAGGCATGGAAAATGGTGTTTATCGAATACACTGTTCGGTTTTGATAGGAGTCTTGGTGTAGACAGGGACTGTGACTGGAGATTCCTGCAAACAGTGTGCACTGTGTTGATTTAGTACATGTAATAGAATTTGAACGAGATAATATTATAAAATGTCGCACTTGGGAACTATAATCATGCACTTTACATGCATGTACATGTGTGTGCTAGATTGCTGCACAATAAAATCCATCATAAAAGTGGAGTAAAGTTCGCACCTCCGCATTCCACTAGCTACACAGCTGTGCTTAGCAATGCAATCAGCTTAGAGACGTTTCGCTCGTGTCAGGTCACCACCAAACCTGGTCATACCAGGGTGATAGATGCAGCGCCGTGTTGTATAACACTTCACAATAATGTTTCTTCATTATACGTCATCACACGTACATGTACGACTCCAGCTCCACATCTTATTATTTTCACACAAACATCCACGCATGGGGAGAAAAGCTCTGAACTTCGGTCTGCTTCCCTTTCAACAGCTCTCTTACTTTCAACACCTAGGTTACACCTTAGGTGACACGCTAGACTTCACCATTCACTGTTCTAACTTCTACTGGTTTATCTTTTATCTTTTACATTTCTTGTTTACTTGCGCTCAGTCGCATTGTGTACTCTGATGATGAACCAGGCCAGAACATCAAATTTTGGTGTTAGAAGAGGAGTTTGTTCATTGCACAAAAAAGTATTGAATGTGTGTCCTTGGTGTACGAGTGTAACGTCCAAATATTGGTCAAAAGGTGGGTGCTCGTTTCAACACAGTGAGTTTTGCATTCAAGCAAACATTGTATGGCAGTATGATAATGATGCCTTATGCAAAGCTTTCACCCTTGATCCACTTGGTCAACCGCTGACCGTTATGTACGTGTGTGTGTGTGTGTGTGTGTGTGTGTGTGTGTATATGTGTGTACATATGTGTGTGGCTGTGTGTGTGTATGTGTTCATATGGGTGGATACGTCCTTGTTGCTGGCTGTACTATACACCACAGATCCTGGAACAAGTGGAACGTTCAGGTTACGGGATGGCGAGTGGTGGCATTGATACCACGGATGATGAGCTGGGTGCATCACAAGACACCATAGATGGGTTGACGACAAGCGATGAAGCGCTGCTTAATGATGATGGTGACGAAGAGGTGGACGGTGAGGCTGAGGAGAAACGACAAGCACGCCTCAACGAGATGCAGGAGCATGCTAAACAGGTTAGCTCCAACACCACAGCATATGTTGTGTTCTTTTAACTCAGCGGTGTTGAGCACTGTCAGCACACTGGGTACATCCTCCGGTGTTCTTTTAACTCACCCTGTTGTTCCTGCTACTTGGCTGTCCTCTTTCATTCCTGCTCTGCTTTTTCATCAACCTTAGCTCTATGAACATGGCATCCATCTCTGACTATATTTTTAGTGGGAAATCTCTGAATCTGCCCCCCCCCCCCCCCCCCCCTTTCCTCCTCCCCCACCACTGTGGGCACTCAATGGATTTGCATGAAGTAATATTGCCAGCAAGAATACTTGACAGCGGTTTGGTTCAGGTAGATATGATTTTACCTTCAATAAAGTACAACAATAAAAGGAAGCAAGGAAAACAGTGGGGCACAAGTTATGCATGAGAGTCCACCAACTAAACCAGATTTTGAACAGCCCGACGTGCACAATGTACATGTACCACCAGGCTGACTGACAGCACCTGTTATCGTACCAAGCCAGCATTCCACTGTGCCTAAGAATGTAGCTTGCGTTCGGATTGATGGCGCTTACCTTTCCCTCTTTGTACTTATTACTAAAATCCATGAACCTTCCAAGCTGGAAGGCCGTTGGCTAGCGCTAGCGGGCAGTGCTCAAGCTCACTTCCTTGCCGTGGAATGTCTCAGTACTCCTTGTCAGTCCGTGGTGCTACCTTGTGCACGTCTGACTGTTCAAAATCTGGTTTAGTTGGTGGACTCTAACGCATAACTTGTGCCCGACCATTTTACTTGTTTCCTTTTACAGTAATATTTTCCTTGGCTCACCATCCGAGCACTTACAACAATAAAGCTTGCTCGTTTAAAGTCTGCCTTGCTTCCTTGCCCACTTCATCCTGAAGATGGCCAGAGTGACCGAAACGTTGAGAAATAACCGTTCGACTGTGTTAAGTAGCAGTGCTTCTAAGTGTTGGCCAGTGTTGCCATAATTATTGCGAGTTGATTATAATGAAGATTCGTGAAACGTCGTTCCGGATTTAAAGTACAACTAGTGGAGAATATTCGTATGGTACTGCAGATACCAGCAGCAGCATCCTTTCCACAGACAAATTACTTGGCCCAGGATTATGACAACACCGCTAATCACACAATTTGCTTGTCCGCCTCTCTTCATTGCCTTTTGTTCGCCCCGACTTGTAGCGAAAAGTGGAGCGTGAGCGGGCAAAACACCAACAGGAATTCGAGGCTTTGGAGGAGAGGGAAAGAAAAGCCGAGGAGAAGCGCAAGGCCTATGAGGCCATGCTGGAAGAGGAGCAGAGCACGCTGCAAGCAGCCAGCAAGCCAGGAGCATTGGACTTACTCCGCCGCCAACAAGAACAGGTACTGTACACCACCTCATGTTTGCAGCCTTAGTGGTCCACAAACATTTGCCATCTCAAACTTGCTGGTTCTGAGAGATCGTGAAAATTTGGTAATGCGAGCATTGGGCAGCTTACAGTATGTCTACAGTACAGAGAGGTATTCAAAGGATGACCAGCTAAAGTGATGACCTCATCTCCCATCCCTATGTTGTCATGTGACCTATAGTTAAAGATGAGCTGCACTCCCAGCGATGCCATAATCATGATGTCTGGCATTGCGTGCAGTTCTTTTACAGTGACTGTGTGCTTTGGCATGGGAACATGTCTCTGGGTAATGGTTATGATGGTGGCAGTGGTGGTGTTGGAGACGTGCTCGCCTAACTAACAAATCCTGCTACCCATTGTACAAAGCAGGTATATGTGCTACAGTGCATTTCAAAATTATAGACGCGTAGGGTTTTTGAAATATTTCAAATTTGGCTGGAAGTTTTTGAGAATAGTTTTCGAAATATTGCTCAGCATTGCTCCACAATTACTGAAGTACTCTCATATAGTTTCTAAAGGATTGGATAACAGACGCCCAATTTGGAAAAATTTATGCACAAAGTGATCACAGATTTTATGTGGTATAGATGCTGGCATAACGGTTTTTGCCTAGGTACGCGTCTATAGTTTTGAAATGGACTGTAGGAGCTTGAAGGACAAGGTTGTGAATGCACAACACCTACTACCCATTCACCTCAGTGCATGTATACAGTCAAACCTCGCTTATCCGGTCCTCTTTTAGCCGGATCCCTCGCCGTCTGGAAGAAAATCGTTGGTTACCGATTTACAGCATATGCCATGCATACATTCATAATGTTTTTTCGTTTATCCGGTTCCCTCGCCTATCCGAATATGTTGTGGAAAACGGATGTGTGCGTTAAGCGAAGGATATGTACTTTTGGTCGGATCTCGCCCAGCACAACTGTACTTGTACTGGCGTTATGATGTTGAGTTGCCCGTTTGTCCATCTCTCCAACTCTCCATCCATTGTCTGTCTGTTCACCTACCTTTCTAGGTTGCATTGGAAAAGGAATTGGAAAGAGCGGCAGCAGGAGAACAGAAGCGCGAACTGGAGATTGAGGAAGGTGAGTACAACCCATCAATCTTTCTTCTGCACCTTGTCCTCACCCAATGACTGTGGTGTTGTGAGCCCATAAGTGGGGTCACTTCCAAGTCCATCCGGAGTTTGGAGATTGCAGAGCGTGTCGGTCATGGGGTGGCTCAATAGCCAATTGAGTCACGTTTGAATTTCTCTCCCTTGTTTTCGGGGAGACCCGCGTGACTAGCTTCTGGCAGTAAGCGAGCACTAGTACAAGTGTGTCCGTGTGCGAAACTTTTCGACCTAGGTTCAGCATGCACACAAAGGCCATGAATGACATGCACCAACCATCCTACACCTATGCGGCCATCCCCCCCCCCCCCCCCCTTGAAGGGGAATCAGCCAGCCCCCCCCCCCCCCCCCACCTCCTCGCTGACAATCTGAAAACGTGGAGAGATGAATGTCTTAGGGGTTTTATGCTGTTTGTCTTGTCCTGTGCTGCTTATAACAGGCTATGCTCTCAACATTATCAAGCAGGCTAACACACTGCAGGCCCAGATCGATGCCGAAGCGGAGAAGGAACGATCACGTATCGGCAAGTGGAAGAAGTCGCTGCCACGCGGTGGTTCGGCCGAGGACTTCGCAGCCAGCATGTTGGAAAACGGCCTGGATGAATTACCTGACGAGTTGCTGCAGGCAACAGCGCTGGAACAAGACGAGGCCGAAGAGGAGGAGGATCGAGATCTCACCTCGGCCGAGAAGAAACAACTGCGCAAGGCGAAAAAGGAGAAGAAGAAAGCGGAGAACAAGGACAAGAACAAGACGCTGAAAAAGATCGGGCAGCTCATGCGCCGGCAGTCGGAGCGCGGGGAGAGGGAACGCTCGGCAAGCGAGCCAGTCTCCTTGGATTCCTCGATTCCCGAGTCAGGTATTGGATCCATGCCGGGCTCAGAAACAGCTAGTCTAGCCGACGAAAGCATGATTTCACTGCAGAGGAAACGTGGAATGTCCGATGGCTCAGTAAGTGATTTGCAGAAGGAGAAACTTTCGTTGACTTCAGTCCACTAAGGCATTATTACAACTACTGCCGTGGACGTGGAAACACGGTCGAATGACCAGGCCTAGCACCCTCAGTGCGTACAGAACATTGCGTGTGTGTATCGTATGTGTACTCAAGGCTGCATGGTCTTCGCCCTCGGGCCGCTTGACCTCCGACCGGATTTCCCTGTCCACGACCGTATGTACATCCATCTTACATGACATCCAACTACTGTAGGTCAACAAATATTTGGCGCTTGTTTATTGTCGGCTATTTCGGCCTGGCCATGTTTGGCCGAAAATTTGTTGCGGCCGAAATTTAGTTTTGCAAGGTTCAGTGTAACAGTGTGGACAGGCGGCAGCAGTACAGGCCGAACATTTGATGCGGACGAAATGTGTTTTAGCCCTGGGAGGCTGAAATTTAAATGTGGCGAAAATTGTAGACTTACAGTACCAATGGTCACATGACCACACATAACGTTAGAAGTAAGAAATGATTTCTGCAGTACTCTGGCCAGGCTAGCCTTCAGCAACAGGCTAGTTGCTTGTGTGTAGTCAGCATAGTCCGGCCACCACACCAGCAAATGACCGCCATAGGTACTTCATAGTCCAAATGGGCAACTATTAGTATGCAGCTATGAGGTTGCCAGTGGAGCATCAGGCGCGTACGCAGGGGGGGTTTCCCGTTGCCCGGAAACCCCCCAAATGTTCCAAACGAGCAACGTTTTTGGGCATTTTGGTAGGGCGTACGATCGATCTAGATCTGGCAAGAATGCAAAACTTCAACAGATCGCAACTCAGTCAAATCTCGCTCAAATCCAACGATCCAAATATCCAGGTCGAATAGAAAACTCTCAGCTGTCGGTTGAAACAATTTTCGACGCGCTGCGAGCAATGTCTCTTGAGATAAACCATTCGTAAGTTGAGCCGTGATCTCGCAGTTTCAAAAGCGCTCAGTGCGACTAGAGTATCCAGAATTTGAGACTTTTCGTCGCATTGACTTGCTCAATTTTGCAGGGGCTTCGCTTGTGATATTTTCAAGAGAACACCGCCAAAAATTCGAAACTCTGGGATCAAGAAAAACGAAATCGCTGGAGCAGGACGCGGTTGGGCCTTTGGGGCATTTCTTCGCACCGTCGCTGCACTCTACCGCTATAAATAGCCAAAGCGCTGGATATGTACATGACTGTACTGTGTCCTGGCTATCATGGTCGACCTCATTCTCTCCCTGGTACCTTTCCACTTCCAGGAAGCCCAAGATAATGAAGATTGAGTGAGTAGAACTGAAGTTATGATCCAAAGAACACGAAAAAATGCATAATTTTGAAAATTTCCTAGGGCTCTTTAGAAAGGGTTAAAACGAGTCATTGTTTGCGATTCGGTTAGAAACCCCCCTAGAGGTGACCCTGCGTACGCGCCTGGGCATAGTCACCACACACACACACGTCCCCGTGACGCCAAGACTTCAGGTCGGCTAAGGGCAAAAAGCCTCACCATCACTATGCTCCCACTATGCAATTTGTTTCTTTGCCTGCGAGATGTGATCTTTGTTAAAAATAGATAAATTGATAAAAAAATTAATAAAAAAACACCACACATCTGTGAGCTCCACCCCTGCAGCGATGCAAGTTCTGATATAGAGTGGGTTCCACACCTGTGTCATATGACCTAATGGGTGTAGAACGTGATCATGTCATGTGGACGGTGAAACCAACATGGCCGACATCATGTGACCCATGAACGCAAGGGTTGAGTGAAGTTGGAGCCAACATGGCTAGTCCGTATTGTCATGTGACGGATCTGAAACCTCTCTCTATGCGAGGAGCAGGGGGGGGGGGGGAGAGAGAGAGAGAGAGAGAGAGAGAGAGAGAGAGAGAGAGAGAGAAAGAGAGAGATTTACATTAGAGAGGTTAAGATGCACGTTATTTCTGACGTGACGCGAAAGTCCAGCTCGCGTTATTTGGCTCGCACGTCGAAAAATCAACGCGAGTGACCTGCTGCTCACGTCGAAATTTGGAGTTTTACGCCAAATTTGACGTGAAATTGCGCGTCACGTCGGAAATAACATGAATCTTAACCTCTCTATTAGTTGTTAATATCAACTTGCCTTTAGCCCTCTGAGGTTTTGGAGCATTTAAATGCAGGAATATCTTATAAAATTGGAAACTGTTTTTTGTGCATGAGTGGTGGCACCCAGTAGAAGACAGAAGAGATCTAGTACGGTTGTGATCAGCTATGTTCTGCTCATCGGTCACGTATGTGTCTCCCCTTGTCCAGGTTGACATCAATGAGGTACAGACGAAGGCTCAGGCGAAGGGATTTGTACGCAAACGCAAGTCCATGTTCGAAACAAAGTAAGCATGCGTGTTCAATTTGGTCTTTTTCAAAAATGTAGTAATAACGCAGTGTTGCACATGATAACCGGTAAGCTTTGCCTAGCTCTCATACTAGCTGTAGTGGACATTGAAATCCATTGAGAAGCCTAGCGGCCACGGGGCGCTGGCCTTGCAGCCGTCAGCACTGCTTGTCCATTTTTACAGTGTGCACGTGAACTAGAGTGTGTATACGCGCTAAGGGCACCGGCCCCTGTCATTCCACCGGAGTTCAATGTCCACAATAGTAGGTATGTATTTCAACTAGCATTGTTGGAAGTGTCCGCACTCTGAACATACATCCAAATCTGCACATAATACGGTCTGCTCTGGGTAAGTTTTGCGGGCGACACCCTGGGCACAGACTACAGAGTGAATAAGTTAAAGGGGAAGTTGTGAATCAAACCGAATACGTGTGTGTCATGCGTAATGTGTGACAGTCTGGGGGCCTGAAGATATGATATAACAGGTCCTTATAGAAACAGCTGAAGATGTCCTTCGTGCTTCCTGTTTGCACATTTTTAGACCATCTGTGTGAGTTGTTTTCCTTATGGCATCCATATGAGTTCGTCTTGAATGTTTCTGTGCTTTCCTCTCTTTCGCAGGCAAGTGGATCGAGACCGCAAGGTGAAGAGCTTCAGCCGCTGGATGAAGAAGTCTGGTCGCAGCAGCCTGGCACCGACACCGGAAGCGCAGATACCCGAGGCACCGCCAGCACCACCGATGGAAGAGCTACTGCCCAGTGGGGCCATGTCACCGACGGACTCTGAAATCCTGTCCCCTCGCCGCAGGTCCTTGGCAACCCGCCTCGGTTTCAGCCTGTCGAACCTGGCCACCTCAATGAGCTCGCTTCTGAACATCGGATCCACATCCACATCTCCAAGGCCGTCCCGCTCCGTCTCGTTCTCCGATTTGAAAAGTGACGGCGGTTCGAGTAGCGAACTGACAGAGCGCCGTAGCAGCGACGATCACATGACTTCCGGTATAGCAAGCATGGCGTCTACACGGAGTCGTCACTCGTCAGAGGCCGATGACGATCAGGACCTACAGGAACTAGGCCTGCGATCACCATCAGGCACGATGCCGTCTTCTCTGCAGAGTCGCTTGGCCGAGGCACTCAAAGCCCTCGATTCGTCAGAGCAGGAGGAGATCAACCGCCTGTACGCCATGCGGACGCCCAAGAGCAGCGTGGATGAGGCGATGTTCATTGCCGAGGTGGAAGAGAAGGCTGCCAGCCGTAAGAGCAGCCGTGAAGAGAGTGCAGGACACAGTGCAGCGCTGAGTGAGTCACACCAAGCAAACCTGGATGAAGCATTGCGAATGGCTCTGGGTAGTGGTGGTGAGAGGAAGAAGTCAGCATCTCGCCGTCTCAGCCTGGAAGAAGCCCTGAACGTCAGCACTGCCGCAGAACAACGGGAACGCAAGGAGAGCTTCGGACATGAACCAGCGGAGAAAACAACAACACCATCGCAGTCGGAACGGGGCAAGCACCGGCCCCCGTCACTGGAGGATGCGCTCAAGGCGTCCGGCGAATCTGGCCTGATGGCAACCAGCAGTTCGTCCGCCAGAGGTGGTGCAGCAGCAGCCGCAATTGAGGATGAGCTCATGTCAGTGCCTGGTGCACCGCATCTAGCGGAACCAATGTCACCTGTCCGCGGTAGCTGGAGTGAGGAGAAATTCCCGGGTAACTCTCCGGGAGAGCTGCTAGCAGCTGTCGAGCTTGCTCTAGCACAGAATCCCAGTGCTCCATCAGCTGCACGGGAATGGCTGCAGAGTCCCAGGAACCGCCTGTCACCGCCCGACGACATCCACGACTCACTGATGCAGATGATACTGGCGCCCCGGAACATGTCAGCCTCGCAACTCATAGCCAAATTAGGAACGGGTCAGTTCTGTAGTCAGTCTGTTGTACTTTCCTAGATCTGAAAATAAGTAGACAGCCCACCAGCTAAGTAAAGTTGACAAAAGTCATGTTGTTATTTACCAATTTAGATGACATTTACATCATGTTGTTCCTGCTTGATTCCAGTTTGTATCCCTTGTTTAGAAGAGCTGCCTCCTAGTTTGTGCACACATACACACAATGCTTTATAGACCCAAGATGGTGGCGTGTATTTTTGTGGATGGCTTGTCTGGCATAACACAGTATGTGTATGTGTGTGTGTGCGCACACGCGTGTGTGTGCGTGTGTGTGGGTGTGTGTTTGTGTGTATGTGTGCAGGTGTGTGTGTGCGTGGGTGTGCGTGCATGTGTGCATGCATGCATGTGTGCGTGAGTGTGTGCAATAGCTGACCACTTGTTACCTTGGTTTTCTCTCTCTCTCTCTCACTCTCTCTTTCTCTCTCTCCCTCTCTCTCTCTCTCTCTCTCACTCTCTCTTTCTCTCTTTCTCTCTCTCTCTCTCCCTCTCTCTCTCTCTCTCTCTCTCTCTCTCTCTCTCTCTCTATCTATCTATCTATCTCTCTCTCTCTTCCTATGGACTACACACTACAGAGCAATCAATTGCAAGACCAGCCGGTGGGACCGCTCCGCCACCTCCACCTCCCAACCTACCGCCGCCAGTCTTTCAATTTCCACCTCCAGTACCCCCGGGCATGCCAGGTGATACCACCGGAGGTGACGACACTGCTGCTGCTGCTGGCGGTGGTGATCCTGGTATACCACCACCTCCACCGCCCATGATACCAAACCTTGCGGAGCTCACCAATCCTCAGAAAGAGCAAGTTTTCCTCGACCCGATCACCGAAGCTTCAGAGTTGGAGGAGGCGGAAGACGAAGAACTAATGGCAGAACTGTATGAGCTTGGCAGAGAGAGACTCAGGGAAGTCCGCCAAGAACTGCTTGCGATGATCGAGAAGGAGATGGCGGAAAGGGAACAGCAGCAGAGGAAGGATGCCGCCGAAAAGGAGCTCATCCAGCAGCAGATTATGGAGGAACAGCGACGCAAGTCTGAGGTAATCTGCTTCGCGCGTGTGCGTGTGTGTGTGTGTGTGTGTGTGTGTGTGTGTGTGTGTGTGTGTGTGTGTGTGTGCGTGTGTTGTGTGTGTCCCATATGGTGGAGTGGTATGTGCAGCGATTTCCAATCGATAGGTTGCGGGTTCGATTCCCGACGATTATGGTCACACACGTCTTTCTTCTCTTTCTCAGACTCTTCCTGACTTTTCTTTCATTCTCCTGGGTGGTTACCAACAGCCAGGGCATGCCGGAGTATGTGGTGTGATGTGTGTGCGGGATAAAAAATAAAAAGACCAAAAAGCAGGGGTTCACTGGCCAGAAAAAGCCACTTCATAGCTGTGTGGTGTAGACCAGGCTGAATAGTGGCAGCCAATTCTTCAGCCTTGCAAGCTGTTGAATGGTGCAACCCCAGCACAAGTTGCTATGGCTTCTGCTGTAGCATCGCTATCATCGCCTCCGGCGATGGGCGTCCAATGGTCCAATGGTGTTGTAGAACTGAGTAGGCAGGGGCGCCTGACACGCAACGGTCACTACGGTATTGACCGTACCATTCTATGCCCCAGTTACCGCGTGGATCAATAAAATGCACTGATTTGAGCTCAAACCTTTCGAAATTTTCAACAGAGTGACCCCCTCCCAACAAGTAAATTATGCCTGATATGGTTGACCGTACCACCCTGCATTACTACTAAGCTAGAGTGTAAATCCTGACACTTCATGACTAGCGCAACCCGGTGTGGGTTTGTGATATGTGGCCTGCGCAGGCAAACCGGGGATGCTGCGATCCAGAGTCCACCTGGATATGCATGCACAGGCAAGCCGGGGATGCTGCGATCCAGAGTCCACCTGGATATGCATGCACAGGCAAGCCGGGGGGATGATGTAGTCCAGTGTTCACCTGCAGGGGCAATGTCGGAAGGTATTTTACTGTGGTACGGTCAGCACTAAGTTACTCGTGAGGGACGGGTGGCTGAGCCGAAAATTTTGGAAATTTAGAGTCCAGATCAGTGTATTTTATTGCTTCACGGGGTACCTGAGCCAAAAAGTGGTACGGTCAATACCGTAGTGACCGTACCGTGTCCGACGCCCCTGACCTGGATGTCTCCCTTGACATCATCATTGTACTTGTCTGTACAGTACAGTCGCCCTTACATTACAGCAGTCTCAGGATGTCATACCTAACGGACAAGAAAAGCCAGAGGGCCAGAACAGCTAGAGCAATGGTTGCGTGGGAAGGCTTTTGAAAGATTCTGCAGATTGTCGTGAAGTATTTTACGTAATCTCTTCACTGTTCTTAATTGGGAACTCGTGTCCTGGCGCGAGGGAAACATAGATGCAGCGAATGGGATTTTCGCATTTTTCGGTCTTTGACCACTTTGCTGGTGGGCTGATCTACTCACCTCCCATCGCTTTAGGAGCTGCGTCTGCGCCTATGATCTTTGCAGTGTGGTGGTGTTCCTATGGATAGATATTCGTATAGTGATGGTGTTCCTATGGATAGATATTCGTATAGTGGTGGTGTTCCTATGGATAGATATTCGTATAGTGGTGGTGTTCCTATGGATAGATATTCGTATAGTGATGGTGTTCCTATGGATAGATATTCGTATAGTGGTGGTGTTCCTATGGATAGATATTCGTATAGTGGTGGTGTTCCTATGGATAGATATTCGTATAGTGGTGGTGTTCCTATGGATAGATATTCGTATAGTGGTGGTGTTCCTATGGATAGATATTCGTATAGTGATGGTGTTCCTATGGATAGATATTCGTATAGTGGTGGTGTTCCTATGGATAGATATTCGTATAGTGATGGTGTTCCTATGGATAGATATTCGTATAGTGGTGGTGTTCCTATGGATAGATATTCGTATAGTGGTGGTGTTCCTATGGATAGATATTCGTATAGTGGTGGTGTTCCTATGGATAGATATTCGTATAGTGGTGGTGTTCCTATGGATAGATATTCGTATAGTGGTGGTGTTCCTATGGATGCTGAACACTCAGTCTTACTGAGCCTCAAGCAAACTGTAATTTATAGTGAAGAAAAAAAAGACCGAGAAACTACAAGTTACGCTATAATGTCCACAAACACCACCAGTTACTAAACAATCTTGGCTCTCCAACCGTGTCCATTCTTCAGCGGCAAACCGTGAATGATTATTATCTTTTGCTCGTCTGTCTCTCACAGAATCATCGCCAGCAGCAACTAGCACTGCAGGGACGTAACAGTCGCGGTGAGATAGTGAAGAGTCCGATCGACGGTGTTGTGCGCAGGGCACAGGGAGGAGCACACCTGAGACGCATGGACACACCGAGACACTTACCAGCTAAACCTCAAGCTGTTGAAAAGGTAAGCAGGCTGGACTTAAACAAGTTTGCCAACTCTTGCCAGCTCTCTTGATTGTGCTTTTCTCACGTTGAATCCCAACAACAATGCACTTGTTCTCGTACAGAGCGGGTCAAGAACCGCCTTTCTGCTTACGTGGGACGCCACCACACCATGCATACTTGCCAACCCTACCTGAATTTCCGGGAAAATCCCGGAAAACTCGCTTTCGTCCCGGCATACAGTAAAAGTTATAACATCTACCGGATTTTCGAAAATGTCCGTCAGCACTTTTTTTGTTCATTTTCAATGTTTTGGACGCTCGCTCGCAGTGCTGAGCCCACAACGAAGGTCTAGCGAGCGAGAACTTTTGAGTCAGCGCATGACAAAGTACGTTTTTGTCGTACGTGCTGTACTACAGTCGTCGCCAACAAAATCCGGCCATTGCCATGGATACATGTACAGTGGCATGGTACCTGTGGCAATCGCATGCATGCATGCATTTACTATGTTGACAGTCAGTAGAGGGTCTACCAGCACAGCACTGAACTAAAACAGTCCACGCTGCACTCTGCCTGCTGCAGTCGAGTCGAGCACAGCACAGACTGTGCACTGCGGAGTATCGAGTGCATGCCTAGCACTAGCAGTGGCAGTGCATGCGGCCACGTACAGCTACCTGTACTGTAGCTAGCATAGCATTGGCCGGATTTTTTTGGCGACGATTGTATTTGCGAATGTTTTGTGGTCACGATGACGTCACTGTGATGTCATATACAATATTTTGCACAATTATGATTTAACCCTTCATGTACGGAAAAATGTATGCAGACTGAATTTGACCTCGACTCACCTCAAATTCCACCATTCTCCGAGTCATAACTTTGGTCCCCTTTTGCGGATTTTTACTATTTTGGGCTTCCTGGAAAGCTCGTCGCAAGAGGAACACACTGAGCCCACACTTGCCACCACGAAGGTCAAAACGCCGGCGCTGCAGCCCAGCATCTTAGTTGCAACGCCAGCGAACGCTGAGCGACAGAAGTAGTCTTCCGACAGAAGTAGTCTTGTATCAGCCATTTCCCTCTTCTTGCTTGTAACAACTTAAAAAATATTTCACAAACTGCCATGAGTCCGTTTGCCATTTTGAACGTGTTTCTACGTCACTGCATGCCCAGAATGCTTGGGGAAATCCCTCATTCAAATCTGCGCACGCGACTATTGAGCGACATTCGCCGTGATTCAACTTTCGAGCTTCGTAGCTCTGGAACGGCACATCGGCCTTGGCGATTGTTTCAATGGACAGCTGGGAGTTTTCTCTTCGACCTACATATTTTAGTTTTGGGAAATAACCCAGAAATGAGTGAGTTAGTAACTTACGATCGATTGAAATTTTGAAAAGTTTCGATCCCAGGGTATCGAAAGTTGTACAGTCCGTACACAAAGGGTTAATCAAGGAAAAATGGGCAAAATCAAGGAAAAACGTCATCAGGGTCAAGGAAACTGTTTGCCAGGGGTTGGCAAGTATGCCCATGATCAGGCATCAGATGCGGCTCCTAAACGGTGGGGGAGGATAGATCAGATCCACCAACCAGAGATCGCATTTGCCACATCCAAATCCCAACGCACTGATCATAATTCCGGGGGGGGGGGGGGGGGGAGAGTATTGGCTAACATTGAAAGCCAACTTGAAGATGTCATTCACCTGCTTCGAAGAGACCACCGTGAGTTTGGGTTTCTGTGCTTGCTATTGCAGCTAACAAAGGGCCCGTCTCGCGCACTGATTGATGCATTGTACCGCAAGGCCGTGTTGAGACGCTACATGGACGCTTGGCTGAACCACATTCGAGATCGTAACCTACTGGTAAGTTCAATCATACTATAATTATGACATCATGCTATAATTATGACATCTGTCCTCATGGATAAACACTCGTACCTCGCTTATCCGTGCTGTCCAGGACCAAGCACTGCCCTGTAACTTCTAAATATCCGTAACTATGAATCACGTACATTTTTATGGGGAAAGGCCATAGATATGGAATATGACGTCACTTTTGCACAAAAAGTGACAAAAGAGTAGTAATATTTCCACTGAAATTCGCCCCAAGGGTGCCCAGTAGATCGAAGTGCCCGTAACTTCGGGGTTCTGCATGACCGATGTATGAGTGTACTAACACGCTGTGCTGTGGGACAATCATTGAATGCACAGGTCAGTGTTCACTGGTCTAGAACTCAACAGTGGCTGGCACTAGCAAATGCACATCGCCTGGTTGGCTTCTATCAACCAGTCCTGTGCATTGTAGTAGTGTGTTCAGCTAACAACACATTACTTCACACGGCATTTAGTCAGGGCGACCACGTAGCAAAATAGTCATGTATGTAAAGCCGTTTATATATGCACTTGTTGTGTTCTGCTTCTTTATCTAGATCCTTCGACTGCATGCGTTTATGGAAAAGAAAGCTCGTCGTAAGTTTCTGTGAATATGCCACTTACCTACTTACCTACTCCAAGCTCACTGTCCACTTCTCTTGAGGGCACTGCGCACCAACCATATTTGCCGGAGTATAATGCACACACCCACCCCACCCCTTCAGCAACGCTCTGGCAATCCAAGGCATATCCGGAGTATAATGCGCAGCCTAGATTTGAGAGCATCACCGATCATGAAAGAATGTACTACAGTGCGCCCATTGTCAGAAGTCGTCAAAAAGGTATCAATGTGTACATTCGTATAATGCAACTGCAACCGATGGGGTCTCGTGCCCATCATGTAACTTATTAGCAGTGTAGCTGGCTGTAGACACTAGAAGTGGACAAATACGGCTTGCGCCGGGTCAGATGTGGCAAACGTCTCATCATTATTTGAAACCTACTTTCCCTTCTTCTTTTGTTAGCCAATATCTTCTTTGTATCTCGCCTGTCTCCTCTTTCTCTCACTCACTCACTCGTGCGCACACACACACACATACACACACACACTCTCTCTCTCTGTCTCTCACACACACACACACACACACACACACACACACACACACACACAAACACACGAGCGCGCGCGTGCACACACACACTCTCTCTTTCTCTGTCTCTTTGCTCTGCTTTCCCTCTGCCCTCTCCTTCCCCAATATCGTATTCCAGCTATAGCATTCACCTCTCTCCTTCTCAGCTTCTTATCATAATAAGACATGTTCACATTTCTACAACAGCTGTGTATTGTTCATGGTCTGTCTTGCATCCAGGGTTGATGCTGAACTGTTTCATGGCATGGATAGAGTATCGTAACACTGAGATGGGACAGCGGCGCAACGAGCACAAGGCTGTCAATCACTATCGCACACAAATGCTGCGCAAGGCGCTAGAAGGCTGGTGCACTATATGCGGAATTGTAAGTCCGATCGGAACACGGTCACATACAGGTATGGCCTGGTCAAATGTATGGTTCTCAACCGGTCGGCCATTCCCGGCCGTCGGTCCTCAGCAGGGCAGTGTTAATTATGTACACAGGGGCGTCGAACACGGTACGGTCACTACGGTGTTGACCGTACCACTTTTCGCCCCCAGGTACCCCGTGAATAAAAAAAATACACTGATCTGGGATCTAAATTTATAATTTTTTGGGCTCAGCCAACACTCGCCCACGAGTAAATTGTACTTCAGATGGCTGACCGTACCACACTAAAATACCTTACGACGCCTCTGTTACATGTACATGTATGCCCACGTATGCCATGGCAAGTCTGCTATGAGTTTCAGGTCTGCAGGTCTCAGCCTCCAGTGAGAGCGTGTAGTGCAAAGAGCTGTAACCCTGCCCCCATGGATGCCACGCATGCGACTCTATCGCCGAACTTTGGTGTTGGTCTTGTGAAAACTTCACGATGCCAATGAGTGCTTCGCGTGTCACGCTTTCATCGATTTGTTTATATTCCGCTTGATGACAAACGTGTATTTTTGTTATCACTAAAATTTAATGATACAGATGTCAGATCCTATGTGCACACGGGTACTGTGAGTCTACTTCAAAGTACAACATTTTTGGCGCGTTTAAATTTCGGCCTCCCAGGGCTAAAACACATTTCGGCCGCATTAAAATTTCACCCTGTACTGCTGCTGACTGTATACACTACTGTCACACTGAGCCTTCGTAAACAAATGTTGACGGCAAAAAAAATTAGGCCGAAAATGCCCGGGCGGGCCAAAAAACAGAAAATAAATATGAGCCGAATATTTGTTGACTTGCAGTACCGTACAATTGTGTTCACCTTTGACTGTACAGAGTGGTGTGTCACATGCAAGAGACTACCGGGAGAAGCTGAATCGGCAACTGCAGCGAAACAGAGATGTAAGTGAAATTAGTTATCAGTACATGCAGTGTGGCATTAGCTCTTCTCACAACTTCCACAAACAATCGCCCCCACGTTCTGACTGTCGGGGCAGACGGTGTTAGAGACGTTTTCTTTCAATGAGCTCTACATATTGAGGCCTGTGCAGTGTTACGATGACCAGTAGCAATGTCAACAACTTCTTTCCCTGGTATGGCTTTCGACAATGCCTGTTGCTGGTGGTGTGGCTTTCATGAGTTCATCATCATCAATGTAATGTAATGTTAAATGATTGATGAATCACTATTTAAAAGAAGTGTGCGATGATCTCTCTGATCTATTAATCCAACCACGGTACTGCTCAATGAAGTCTGCACTCATAGATTATTTTCTGACAGATGCTGACCAGCTGTAGTAATGGGAACATTTGCATAGCGTACACTGATGTTGGGTGAGATTGTTCGTTACAGTAGGCTGGTTTTCATGGAGCAGCCTGAGCGTATCGCATTAGACCATCTTTATTTATATCTATGTTTCGCGTCAGTTCAACTTCCAGAATCCTATGCGAGAGGTGGAAAAAAAATAAAAAGTTGCACAACAATAAAAAGGCTCATCAGACTTCAGAGGTGTATAGCACTGCACAGAGCACAATAGCTTGTACATGGTGTACTGTACATTCGAAGAAAAAACGACCATCGGGGCACAAAATGTGTTTATCAGCATGAGTAATATTCACTTTGGACGGAGGAGGCAACTGTTGGTGCCCATGCTTCGCTGGGTTATTGTGCTCAGCCTTCAGCAGCGGTGCAAAGAGCTCCGGAACGACGTATCCTCTAAGCTTGTGGCGATCGATGCGGTCTGGTGTAAGCTCATAGAATACTGCTCGCAGATGCCGAACAAACGATTTACCAACGCTGGCCTCGGGCCATTTCTGGATCTCAGCTTCGCCGTATGCAACCAGTCCAACCTGATGACTCGCACGATCGTACACTCACTGTGCAAGGTCGATTTTTTTATTTTTTCCGAAAAAAATCAAAACGTATGCGTGCGGACGACGCGAAACATAGATATAAAAAATGATGGCCTTACTCTCACTGTGTCCACAACTATTATCCACTGACAATGAGACTTTTCTAGGATATTTTGATGCTGGCTTCATTTTAGGTTTTTGTTTTCTAGACCACTATTCTTTGGAACCAAGTATTCCGATTATGTAGCAGTTGAATCTGTTTCCTTGACCACCTGCATGAAAAACCGGTTCTGTGAGCAGTCGGTAAACCCAGATCTCACTGGATTCTAACCTACTCTTTGTGCGTTTTCACTGCAGAGTCTACTGGCTTGGATTAACTCTCATCTTCCAGACAGCAACCAGGTCACCAACCTTACTTCTGACTTAGCGAGTGGATTGCGAGTCGCTCAGATGTTGCAGACCGTGTCTGGCAAGCAGGCACCACGCCTAGTTGCCAGGCCAAGACTACCCGTACAGAAATTGGACAACTGGAGAGCTATCCAGGGCTTCATGGAGCAACTAGGAATGGGAGAGCAGCGCCAGCAATTGCAAGGTAATAATAGTAATACAAGTAAAATGAGCACAGATTTGTCATCAACCAACACACCATATCTGCGCTCTCCAGCCTGTACGCGGCTGAATGCTGCTGCTCACCCCATCAAATGAGCAGCGCTGGATAAGTCTGACCTGGAACTTATGAATTCTGGTTAAGAGAATGTTTTTCAGGTACAGAGTGTAAGAGTCCTCCTGCCTGGGAGTCAGTTGTCTGATGATTGCCTATAAGGGCATGAAATGACTAACATTAGTTACAACGAAGATGCGTGGTGCTCAGTGTCTTGTGGGGAAGGGAGTGTATGTATTTTAATGTTCTTGTCCGCGCATACCACATGACTGCAGTGCTATAGACAACATATTGACTGCCTTGAATGAGTGTATCCTACTTGCCGATTTTTCACGCTTAGCGCAATAGTGTACTTGGCTCAAAATTTTAAATTCTGGATACTATTCTCGAAATCAGTCAAAGGTACTGTGAGGCCAGGGTACTGTCTGTTAGCATGCTATACTCTTGTATCGTGGGTTAGTAGAGCTAGTCATGTGATCAGAATGATGTCATTCAACTGCACTCGGTGCACAGCATTTCGATGACATCATGATGACGTCGACATTGTGATGTGAGGGACCATAGTGCTAAATAATGGGCGGATGGTGGCAGCATTCCTGGACCATTATGTCACTCACTTCTTCTTATGTTGCTCTACTGACGTTATGTGTCCTGTGCTGCTGCTGCTCCTGCTCCTGCTGTTTGCTGCTGCTGCTGTTTGCTGCTGCTGCTATTGCTACTGCTGCTCTTGTTGCTACTGCCACTGCTGCTGCTGCTGCTGCTGCTGGTGCTGGTGTTGCTACTGCTGCTGCTGCTACTGCATCTGCATTGTTATTGCTGCTGCTGGTGGTGGTGATGGCCGTGCTGCTGCTTCGGCCATCTGTGGAATAATGACCCTGCTTCAGGTTTGGTGGACGGTGATGAGTACTGGACACAGAACATTCTGCACACAACACAGAGATGGCTGGCGGAGGGTGGAAGATGAGCAGTGGACTGCATTGCCAACTAAGCTGCGCCAGTGCGTGGTCTTCCCGCTGTGTGCGTTCGTGTGATCAAGACCGCCACTTGCCTCCGTAGTTTGACGTGCATTGTGTATATGTGAGTATGCAGATGTTGAACTGTGCTGTGTACATGCAATGTACCATACTTGATACTATGAACAATACTGTACAAAGTCTAGTCAAGATACACACGCTAATAGTCATGTATGCCATTTGTTGAGTGTTCCTTCTCCTGTTGATGCACTGCTGTACATTGTACACAGAGTTACGCATGATTGCGAACTGGAGCAATCCGTTCGTTCGGTGCACTCTGACATTCTCTGGCAGTGTGTTTGACGTGTGATGTGCACATGCTGGCCAGATGCTGTGATGTCTGATCTTGTTTGAATTTGTATGCCAGTAGATGTAGCAGCATTGGCGCTACACTAGAAAGCTTGAGACATTCACCATAACTGGTGGAATAGTTGGTTTATGGATGACTATTTTGTGATAATAATTATTATCGTTCTGTTTTGCAGCGTAGCCCGCAATTGGGATTTTAAACTGTCCGAAAAAAAGATTATTAATTTTGATCTTCCTGTCAATCTGTGTCACTGTGTGCTTGGGATATCTTCAACCTGTGCCGCACTCATTTGCGGCAGGAAATGTGAAACAATCAGGACCTAACATGGATCTGTACTGTTGAGTACGTACCGCGTACCGGTGGAGTGTACCTAACAGTATTGTAAAACGGGTTAAGGTGTGCGACAAAAAATATTTTTTGCGAGGCACGGAATCGAAAACTCTGAACTTTGTGAACTCGTCAAATGCATGCGATTTTTGGGAGAGGCATCAAATCGCCACCTATGAACTTCGCAAACCAAATGAAATTCTAAAACCCAAGCATGTCTCGTCGCAAACATAACCTGCTTTACAGAATGCTACTTTCATGGCCATACGAGCAGTGTGCCTAGTCTGCAGTACTCAAGTTGCTTGCATCCCGTGTTACGACTCGGGCAGCGATGAGCAAAGCATGGCGAATGCATGTGCGATTGCGCGGTGCACAAGTGGTGTGCCAAGCATGGGGAGAAACGTGTAATGCTGTGGCCGTTTTATAGTACTGTACACAAAAGTGCAGTCCCAGCACACTCAGCCAGTGCAATTGGTCAGGCTATGGCCAGACCAAGTTGCTGTCCACCAGCGCCTCATTAGGCCCTGCTAGGTGCAACGATATTTGATCAATTGACATCACATGCGTTAATTGCGTGGATGCATGAAAACTTGTTCTCGAGTACTATTCTGATAGCTTTAGTGAATAAGCAAAGAGCTCACTTAGTGGTAAGAGAATGCTGAGAACATGTTTACCCATAAACATGGGAGGTAAAATCTTGAGGGGGATTCAAATTGTTTATAACAGGTATATTGGCAAAGTATCTGCCATCGCGACTCTTACTGTCTTTACTTCCAGTAGCTGGGCTAATATAGATCATAAAGTGTATGCTAGTGGACTACACTACGTACAGCGTGGTATTCATCCTCACCAGTAGATAGTGCACGTGTAAACTTCCAAACTCAACAGCCATACCCTACAAGCCGGCTTGTGTGCGATATAACACGGACTTCTCAAACGCCGTTTCGTGGGACCTCTCGCAGCAACAATTGCATAAATCTTTTTTTCACAAATATTACTGTTCCTCACCTAATCCTACTAACGGCAGTACTCTAGTAAGTTCACATGACCAGCTCTAGTTGACAGCTAGTGATAATGATACAATGGACCTTCAACACAGGCAGTGACACATACTTTCTGCTGTGTTCACAAAATCCTTTCAGATGTATCACCAAGTTCTTTGCAATTTCCTACAGAGTGTCTCAGCCACCACAGTGGAAGTATAACTTCATACCTTGAACACCAGCCAGTACAAGCTGTGTGCTATTCATATTGGTTGTGTAGTGCTTTCTCGGTCTCAGATAATTTCTTCACCGCTCCTCCAGATGCCTGTTCTTGGTTTCAATGGGCAACAGTAGGAGCATGAGTCCTGTCAGAGCACACACACCGGCGTGTAGTCCCTTGCTGGCGTACGTCGACTTGCGCAGCAGCACCTGCGAGATGAATGGCACCATGACGCAGCCAACGCGGTACAGTGTTCGCGATACGCCCACGGCGATTCCCCGCATGTACGTCGGGTACACCTCGGCGGTGTAGATAATCATCAAACTCCACGCTGTTGTCACTGACATTCTGCAGCCGGCTAGAAGGAACGTTGTAACGCCAAGCGAAACCGGGCAGATCAGTAACAGTGCAAAGAAGATACCTGACATCACAAAGGACACAGTAAGCGCTACACGCCGACCCAGGATCTTAGCGGAATAGTAGGTGGTGAAGAGTGCCAGGAATTCCGAAAGGAATATGAGGATAATGGGCGTGTAATCACTCGATGATAGTTGATCGCACTTGCCACCGTGGAACACATCAAAATGTCCGGTGCACTTTCCGTGCGTTGACTGCCTCTCCTGCAGCACCTCTTCAATCATTATCGTACAGCCAACCATGGCAACAGCCAGTGTTACCCAGGAAACGACCAGCAGAGCAGTTGTCCTGCGCAGCTCCTTGTTGCGAGTAAAATCAGCTAGACTCGCTGCAGCAGCTGGCGACTTGGTGTGGCTTGCCGGATGTAGGCTGTGTGCTGAAGATGCTTCGGGGCAGTTGTTAGTACGTGTGATAACGCCATCACTACCCACGCTCCTTGGTGATCTCGAATGATCCGGTGAAGATGAGCGTTCAGGTGTGCCTCCTAGCAGGGTGCTTTGACTGGTGGCGGAGGTGCATCGTTTCTGCAAGCGGCTCAGTTCACTCTTCTCCTCTTCGGACACCAGGCGGCCGGCGGGCAGCGTCTTTCCGTTCATGCGCGCCGCACGCTGCAGCTGCTTCAGCGCTGCATCGCGATCACCGCGTATGTTGAGCAGGTAGTACGGTGACTCGGCTATCCAGCACTGAAACACCACACACAGTGCAAACATGCTGGCATCCGTGAACAGAACATACCGCCACGCCACACTTGCCCCCGTCGGGATCAGAAACTTGATGGCCATCGCCTCCAGGAAGTTGCCGACGTTGAAACAACAGGTCAGAACGGCCGCTCCCAGCATGCGGTGACGCGACGGTATGTTCTCGAACAGAATCGACACGCGCTGTCCCGTTCCACCGTGCCCCAGGCCGACAACGAATCGTAAAGCCAGTAGCCAGTAATAGTTGGCTACAATGCCACTGGCGAATCCAGCCACCGCTATCCACACGATCATTATGACTAACTGCCGCCTGCGTCCCAGTCTTGTCGCCAGGTATCCCATTACAACACCACCACACGCTGCACCTAGAAACCCAGAGCTCGTCAGGACAGCTTCTTCTAGCGACGATAAGTGCAGGTGACAACGTGCCACGGGTGGAAACAGGGCAAATCCGGTCGAGCCCAAACCCGTTGCTACCGATATCAGCCCGATCACAAAGACTAGGCGATAGTGAAACGGCCCGATGCCATTGTTGTCAAGGGCCTCGATGATGGTGAAATCACGGCTACCTTCGATGCTACGCAGCGTCCGCACCATGAGATAGTCTTCCACCGCGTCATCATCCAAGCCACTATCCACATCCTCCATTTCGTCGATTCCTCCTGCAGCTACATGATCTCGTGAACTAGTCGCAGCAGCAATCCTCCGTGACTTTCCGGATCTAACCGATAGTCCTGGCAGGTGTCCGTGAGCTGAAGGTAAATCGCCGGAAGCACAGTCGGGAGAATCTCGATCTCCATCTACACCGCCGCTGTGCGTGCGAGAGGTTGTATGCGATGCTGTAGACGAGTAGGAGCGTCTAGCAAACTCTCCGCTCCTGTTCGACAGTAACCTGTCAGTCTCCATCGCGCACAAACGCAGCAACAGCAACAATCGACAGGACGACCTAAAGGAAATAACAAATCGGCAATCGTGTTACTCGTGACTGGCATAGTATTTTGCATCTCTTCTACGACGACGCGCCGCTCCTTCACCATGGTTCACAGCCTCAGCTAAATACTAGTAATAAGAAGAGTGGCACCCAACTACAGACTGTACAGTACTTGTCTTTCGTGAACAAAAGCGCCCAGAAGGGCCAGATTTCCCCAGCTTTTGTCTTCCTTGTCCTAGCGCCACGTGACGTGCAATGCAGATAAGAAGTGCGTCGCGCTGTTGTACTGATGATTGTAGTGCTGCGCCGTGTCCTTGTACAGAAGGCACTTCTCGGGCATGCTGTGTGTGCATCACCATGCCAGACTGTCAAGAGGATTGATTGTACACCGACGTCGACGGGGGATCGGAGTGGGCGTTTGCAGCAGATCTCTACAAGTAGTAATAGTATCTGGGTTTGGGAAGAAACAAATCCTTGAGGAAATAATCCTTTCAGAAAAATAGCGCACTATTGTTTCTCTGCTTGTAGTCACTCTCACTCAGGCAACATGCCATCCTTCCCCGTGTCTTGCGCGGTAACGTTGGCTATGTGCGTTATTGCGCTCTCCGAGGCTGGTAGATCTACAGCAGGAGGTGTAGATAGTGACAGAGCTGCTGAAATTTCAGATAATCAAATATTTGTGTGGCCACTGCCGCAGAAAACCAGTGCTTCGGGCCCAGCAGTGCCGCTATCTCCTGCGTTCAAAATTCGGACTACCAGCACGTCAAAGCGTCTGCAGCAAGCCATAGAACGTTACACAAAATGGATCGTTACATTCCCAGCTCAGCGGGATGCTTTTGCACCAGAAGAACCAGCTGCTGTGGCTTCTCTGCAAATCACTGTCGACTCGGGCACCGAAAATCTTACATCGTCCACGTCCTACGCGTATAATCTGAGCGTGTCGATAGCTTCAAGTATTGCTGAGCTGCAGTCAGATACAGTCTACGGTGCAATGTATGGTCTGGAGACCTTCTCCCAGCTTGTTGTCAATGGGTCCCTGGTGGCATCAACCATAGCAATAAGTGATGCTCCTGTGTACGGACACAGGGGTCTCATGATAGACACAGGCCGGAGATTCTTCCCGCCAGCACTTGTCATGTCCCTGTTGGACAGCATGAGTTACATGAAGATGAACGTGCTTCATTTTCATTTGTCGGATCTTTGTCGTTTCTCCGTGGAAAGCGTGCTATACCCACAGTTGACTGCAACGTCCAACGGGTTCTATAAACAGGAGGAGATTGTAGAGCTTGTGGCGTACGCTAAGGATCGCGGCATTCGCGTCATTCCTGAGTTTGATGTGCCTGGCCACAGTCACGGGTTTGTGCCCCTGGCTGCAAGCGGTGACGTGGTGTTCTGCAGTGATACCCGGAAGCAGCTGTGCAACGACGAGAAGAACCGCACCATCAGCACACTCAAACATCTCTTCACGGAAATGGCCACGCTGTTTGAGGATGAGCTCTTCCACATAGGCTGTGACGAGACTGGTAAGCTTATCCTTGCAGAATACAGTCATGGCGTACAGTGCTGCTCAATGAAATCCAGTCACATCAATCAAGTTTGCGCCGTGCATCATTCCGCAGCCCAATGTTCGCAGGTCTACGGCTGCGCAACGCAAGGCACGACAGGATTTTATTGAGCAATACAGTGTACTGTGCTTAATACTACTGATACAATGTTACTCATGTGAGTGTTTCCGAAATTTTGCGCTGAAATGGGTACAACGGACGTGTTGGATTACACATTCTGGATCCAAGTTTTATCATTCTAGAAAAACCAGAATGAACGGATTGCAGCCATGTAGAGGAACGACTGGAATTCACCACACATTTTAATCGTGCCGAATCACATAAAACCATATAAGGAGATCACGTGGGATCCCGTACACCCTCTCACACACATTGGCCAAAGTTCGCTGAATCCGTACATAGGTGCTACGTCGAGTATGTAAATTCTGGCAGGAGAATTAGAAATTCCTCTCTCTCTCTCTCTCTCTCTCTCTCTCTCTCTCTCTTCAGACTCGACGGGATTCCGTCCGTTCTGATGCCGGAATTTGTGTAATCGAACGGTGCATGCACCATCACTAATTCTAGAATGGACGAAACTGGGTGTAATCGAACGCGTCCAATGTACGGCCTAGCCGTTACTTGCACAGTATTAACCTATTTTGCTATTTGTAAGTTGGGCACCATCTATACAGCAAGTGTTTATCATTACCTGAACGATGCATCGCACGACTTTCATTGTATACGCCAATCAAGTCGCCAAAAGTACATGTCACCCGGTCTTGCCAATGTTCTTCTGCTTCGACCGTGGTGTTACTTGATCCAGGACATTTTACTGTGCTGTATCCAATACGGAAACTGGACATTCTAGTTTTCATGTGTCACTTGGTAAGTGCATCTCCTGATAGCACACTGCATGTACAAGTGTGTGTGCATGCGTGTGTATGTATGTGTCCGTATGTGTGTATATGTATGTGTATACATGTGTACCAATTGGTACAGGAACAACAGCAACGTGTCCACTGTCGGGCACCACTGCACTGGAACAGGAGCTTCTCAACTTCTTGCCTACTATCGGCCGAACAGCGGTCGGCTGGGAGGAGGTTTTGTTTGGGTAAGTGCTCCTATGTACAGTCGACCTACCCTTATAACGATAACCTCTATAACGATACTACCCTTACAACGATATCTTTCTGCCAAACCGAATCACTCCATTGACTTTTGTATACAATGCCTTTCCTCTATAACAATATTACCTCTATAACGATCTAAAATGGGCTGACCAATTGACATTTTCCATTTTATAACAATATCTAGCAGGGAATATGTGGAGGCCACTATCTAGGTAGGGCAAGCTTCACTGGATAAGTTGCTGGGAAATGACGAAATGCAATGGGGGCACCAGTGGTCACCTTGCTCTGTACATAATGTGCATGTACGTCAGTTTTTTATAGTGTTGAAACGAATAATCGAATAATTTAGAATATTCGTGGGATGAACAAATAATCGAATAGTCGTAGGAATTATCAGAAATCGAAAAGAAGAAAAAAACCCGATCTATGCTCAGTGCTGACCCTACTGATATTTGCACGGCGTAGATCTGCTGGTAGAATTTCTTCTCAATCTCCTCTCCTCCAAGTTTTAATCTCCTATCGGTATCTAGTAATACTTCTGTTCTTTCCATACGAGGGAAACATGGATGCAGTGAATGTGATTTTCGGTCTTTGACCACTTTCGACCAAGACCCTATGCAGAGCTGGATCAGGCGTTGCACACTCTGGGGGGGGGGGGGGGGTTATATACATGTACTCTTGGCGGTACAGGTTAACCGGTTTTGCACCTCCACATAACAAAATCCGATAATCAGCAAAAAATTTTTTATAAAACTACTTAAAAAGTGCTGAAAAATGCCATCATGCGTATGATAGAATATAGATTATTCGTTCGATGGAGGGCGAAATTATTCGATAGATTATTCGTTCGAAGAATCCGTGTTCGGTTTAAACACTAGTTTTTTATGCTATGAAGAGTGTAAAAAATGAACAAAATCCATGCATTATGACGTATGTGTATGAAATGAACCAGTTACCCCTATAACAATATTACCCTTATAACAATATTTCTTGGTCTGACGCAAATATCGTTATAAGGGTAGGTCGACTGTAGATAACTGGTTGGATGTGTGTGTGTGCAGATTGAGTTTGGGCATGTAATACGTACTGCAACTCCGTGACAGTCAATTAGAAATGTGTGACCTGGCACAAGGGTAGCATAGATGCCGCAGGTAGGATTTTGGCTTTTCGCCTCCGGTGCTTGGTAGATCTGATCTATCTACACCCACCGTTGAAGAGCTGCTTAAAACGCCTGAACATATGCTGGTCTGAGCCCACAAAGCAGAGATTTAATTCTGCACCTAATCGATACGTGGCTCCGTTATAAGTTTACTTGTTTATGTTTAGGAAATTAAAAGGCCACATGAGGCCACATTAGAGGCCACATGAAATTGCAATTTTTTTATGTTTATGTACATATACCCAGAAGTCAAAATATGGTTTTTCCTCCTGGCTTTTCTTTCATTCTCCTGGGTGGTTACCAACAGCATGCCGAAGTATGTGGTGTGATGTGTGTGCAGGAAAAAAAAATAAGACCAAAAAGTAGGGATTCACTGGCCAGAAAAAGCCACTTCTAATAGCTGTGCGGTGTAGACCATGCTGAATAGTAGCGGTCATTTCTTCAAACCTTGCAACTTGCTGAGCTGTTGAATGGTGCAATCCTAGCACAAGTTTCTATGGCTTCTGCTGTAGCATCGCTATCATCACCTCTGGCGATGGCCATCAAATGTCAAAGGTGTGTGTGTGTGTGTGTGTGTGTCTGTGTGTGTCCCATATGGTGCAGTGGTATGTGCAGCGATTTCCAATCGATAGATTGCGGGTTCGATTCCCGACGATTATGGTCACACACGTCTTTCTTCTCTTTCTCAGACTCTTCCTGACTTTTCTTTCATTCTCCTGGGTGGTTACCAACAGCCAGTGCATGCCGGAGTATGTGGTGTGATGTGTGTGCGGGAAAAAAAGAAGAAAAAAAAGAAAAAAAATGAAAAAGACCAAAAAAAGGGATTCACTGGCCAGAAAATGTCACTCCAAATAGCTGTATGGTGTAGACCAGGCTGAATAGTGACGGTCAATTCTTCAGCCTTGCAAGCTGTTGAATGGTGTAATCCCAGCACAAGTTGCTATGGCTTCTGCCGTAGCATTGCTATCATCGCCTCCGGCGATGGGCGTCAAAGGTCAAAGGTCAAGGTGTCTGTGTGTCTGTGTGTCTGTGCATGCATGTGTGCACATGCGCATGAGCGCTTTATTGTGTGCATGTTTGCATACGCCCACGCGCTCTGTCATGGCCTGAATGTGCACAGATCCAAGGCTGCCACCCCGAAGACCATCATCGACACCTGGTCACGTCATGATGCTAGTGAAACAACGCCTCAAGGCTTCTTCACCATTGAAAGCAGCGGGTCACACTTCTATGTCAATCACGCCACGCTACCCTACACGAACCTGTGGACCGACATCAGTGCTAAGGTGACCGAGAGCAACCTTCACTTGCTGCTGGGCGGTGAGTTCTCCATGTGGTCTGATAACTACTGCTACATAACACAGTGTTATATCAACTCTTCCAAACCGGTGGCATCGTGGATGTATGACCGCAGGCAGGACAGTGCATTCGCAGCCTCTGTCACCGCCATGATATGGCCGCGGGGCATAGTGGCAGCCGGGTCGTTCTGGAACTACCAGTCGGCCATGGACCCGAAGTCGGTGCAGTTTACGAACGCGTATGCGGCGGCTAACCAGCACTTGCTCTCTCGCGACATTGCTAGCTGCCCGTCGAAGTGTACGTGTAATGAGCTCACTCAGTGTGACAAACCCTACCCTCATTCCTAGAAGCTGTCTTGCACAGCTTTCCATGCACCAGGAAGACTCCGAGTGTCAACAACACGCGATGGACTACAATGTGATCGATTGACACCTACTAGAGTCTGGAAGTATTCATGTAAGATGTTCTCTGTGATCCAAATACATTGTACAAAACACCAAGCGCATGCTCTTCCCCTTGCCAGCCTGTTCTTACCTTTGTTCTTTGTGAGGCTGGCTCGCTGTCACCGATGCCATGATTTATAATCTATGTCTGCTGGTTTGTCTTTCTCCAATGAAACCTTCACCAATCATCAGTGCACCCTAGACTTGTTTACTGTCTGGTGCATCAGGATAACGATCTGCTTTGTTATAAGATTAGCCTAGGATGTGCCTCAATTTAGGGAGTGTGAAAAAAATGTAGAGTCCTCTTTCTTTTCTTTTGTGAAACTTCTAATCGAAATAGAACACAATGTCGCTTTATCAAAGTATTTTATAGAGAAGACTATTTACAATTTCTATCAAGTTTGCAAAACACATTTCCGAAATCTTCCTTTGACCAAATTGCATTTGGACACTTTCTGAAGCCGCCAGTGCACCGGCCGACTGGCGACTGCGGCTGTCAACTGAAGTGTCGCCAAGTCACACCCGCTGTGTATGAGTGCGACACCTGGTTTACTTGCGAGTTTTGATCTCCAACCGTGATTGGAGAATGGAGTGTACGTGTGGACTGTGTTGTCCAGTAATCCTGCAGCATGTGTTGGGTTATCTTGTGTACATGTACTCATATTGTCATAATGCAGTCACGTTAATCCACTTTGTCTCTTACCCTTACTGGCCTTAGTGCACACCATGTACATGACTGTACACATGTATTGCCGAATGGGGGGGGGGGGGGGGGGCAGTATTGTAGCCTAGCCTAATGAATTGCTTCATATAGCTTACTAGAGTCTACGCACACTGAGCTGAGTCACCACAGCCACGTGTGTAACGTTACATGTATACCGGTATGCTGTGCTTGGTGAAATCCTAGCCGATGATGATGATGTGCTCGTTCTTTGGCGCCCGACAGTACAACGACTATAGGCTTTATCTGTACGTCTATTGGCGAAGGTTTCTTCGTGCTGCAGCATGCGAGTATACCGCGCAGTACAGTGCATGTCCCGATGATCTTCTATCTGCGTACATGTACTATCGTGGGGAAATACGGAACTCAGTGTCCTTTGCACTGGTTCATGCACCCGGTACACTACGGCATATTGCGCCACACTGTGACGTGTTACTCTGATGTGCCATAGTTGAACGGAATCTCGGCACTCATACCCTGCCGATGATGTGTCCATATTTACGGACTACTGTTGGTATTGCATGGCTGCTTAGGTAGTTTTCCGAGTAGTTCTGTCACAATGACTATGATGACTGATGAGCAAACTCCATGACTGTTTTCCATGGTATACCGGTACATGCTAGTATGCATGTGACATTACTTTATCACTATCAGGACTGGAGCGGAGACTCCGGGGTGCCTCTCCTCGAAACGGGTTTGTGCTCCGAAAGCAGACCATCCGATACTCACTGCATACTCTGCTGTGACTGTGTCATGTGTGTGTGACCAAGCCTGCAGGGACACAGGCTGAGTCTGTCACCATGGTCACTTGGCAAAGGGCAGCGCCTAGGCCAGGGCTAGGGGGGGTTGAGTCTGGTGCACCATGTGTGGTGCACAGACTGTAATCTGCCGAGTCGTGCTCGACTCACCCCCGCCCCCCCCCCCCCCCCCCCCCCCCCCCGACTCCCGAGCCTTGAAGGCTTGAGAACTTACTGTCTTAGTTACTAAGTAGTTAGTTGAGTATTCGCGAGTGCTGTCTGTAGTGTAGACCATGGTAGACCTGGCAACGGCGATGACAACTTGTGTGCATGCGTGCAAAAATGCAGAGTAAGCTTTATGATGTCATCGTGATTACTTGTTGACGTAGAATGACTCATGTATGCTCATGGGAATCATTGCTCAATGCATCAAAAAGTTTTGGCGGCATCAGATAAAAGTCAAAAAACAGCAACAAAAACAGCAACCTCGTGGAGCTGCCTAGGAAGAGAACGAACCCGTTTCGAGGAGAGCCAGCCAGTTTTGTGTTTCGAAACCGTATAATTTAGCAATGGAGAAGGACCCTCGTCTCAAGGCGCTGACCAGACAAACTGGAATCACGAAGCGGTGAGTTTCTGCTCCATATTCTCCTTTCTTCATTTCCACTGACGATCCGAAAATTCAAAAATTATACACGAGTCATCTATCGATCCCCACGAAGGACTCGATTAGAGGATCTATTTGAGACGATGTACTGAGTGACTATAAGACAACATGGACGGAAACGGAGATGCTGGCTGAGTGAATGCTCTGCATCTGCTATTGTGTTTCAAACATGAAGGGTTGTTACCTTCGTCTAGCCCTATCTTCTCTCAAAAGATTTTTTTCTATTTCATGACCACAAGACACTGTACATTCGTCATACCATGTTTCGTTGGGCAAGGTGAAAACCCAGTAGAGACAGATGCACCGTGTCATTGATTCACTGACAGTTGACGTTGATTTGCAGTAGTAACGTAGTTGAAATTAAATCCGAGTCTTAATACATACCTAATTTTCTATGTTTTATTTCATGGACTTGGGTTGGAAAATGAGCAGGCACAAGACAAGCAGTCTTGTGCTGGACTTGACAAGCCCAGGCACTGATGCATACGGGGGTAAACATGTACTGGGCATTAAGCATGATCTACTGGTGCATACAAGCGTAAACTTTACAATCCCATTGGAAAATCTCAATCCCACGGCCGCGCGCACGAAATCCACGATTTACATAATGTTTCGTAAAGCACAGTGTTTTTGACAAGATCACCGTGATATTCCCGAAAATGCACGATTGGGGCACTGAAAGCTGCTGTACATGTCCGTGTAGAGATAGCGAGGTCAGACGCGTGACCAGTTCACGGACTTCGCTTGTCGCGCTTGGACCATCCCCGGCCCATTGAAAATCGATGATGTCATGGCACATAGGTTTTTACTCGATTTTTCGATTTTTACGGGAGGCATCAAAACTGACCTGCGTTTGAACTTCGCTTGTGCAGTCTCCTTGCTCTTTTTGGGCGATTTCAAGTTTCTAGTCCTTTGGTAAGGATATGGAGCAATGCCTCCACCCGTTCGCGCGGCGTCCAGACGTTTCTCTGTCGACGCGCTGTCTCTCGCTTTTTGCCAATATTCGAGGGCGGGTTTCGGTCCTTGCGCCTCTTGTTACGCCTTAGGTTGTTGCTGCATCGTGTTCAGCGCCCCCTAATCCTTCGGACTACCAAGTTTCATTGGCGTAACAAGAGGCGCACCGACGTTATGGCTCCCGACTGGTGTCACTGTCCAGCAAGGAGGATTGCTTTGGGAAGGCATGTGCACCAATCTAAAAAGCAACAGAAGCAAGCGAATCGCCATCAATCCGATTAAACTTCGCTTGCGTCTGGTGTGCAGCATTTTGTATCTATTCAGAAGCTTGTTGGTGATGAAGGTAAGGAGATGGCTACTTCAGTCCCGGTCCCAGGTACTGTTTCGGAAAGCTATGTCTTTCTTACAAAGTTTTGTCCAATTGTATGCATCATTTCAGAAATGGAAACTATTTCCAAATTTCCAATGCTGTCAGTGTTACTCAATCAAGGCAACACTACAAATAGTTGTCAGCCAAAACATAACCTGTGTGAGAGAGAAAGTGAGGAACGTTCACTTTCACACAGACCATGTCTCTAACAAAGTCTCTCTACTGTACTACTCCAGAACAAACAATACGTTCGAGCACAATTGTGTTTTCAAATTCCTGATCGTCTGCAGAAACTTGTCTTGAGAAAGCGCTTCTTCCGACATCATCCATCAACAGCAGCCAGCGCTCCCGTTGCCACCAACTCGTCATTGGATCCCAAATATCTTACCATCACCGGTTCACAGCAAATAGTACATGCACTGGCGATCCTTGAAGACAATTGCACATTTCCCTTCTCTGCAGAGGAACAAACATTTTCTCTTCAGAAAGTAATAGTTCTCGGCTCGAGTGCTGCACGCAGCGGTGCCGCTAGCCGCTAGCATAGCGAAGTACACGCACGTGACACGCGAGATTACATCATGCACTCTCCGTCGCGACTTGGGACCCGAGTGCCGGGTGCCATTTTTCGAGCTCCCACGCGTACATTCGTCGCGACAAAAAAATCACGTAGTCGGGCTCCTTTCAACACCCATAACTCTCTTCCAGTTGCTCTAACCCAGCCCAAATTTTAGATTTGAACGCCTGAAGCTCTAAGCTTTCCGTAGATACCCAATTCGATAGGGTTTTCCAAAATTTAATTTTCGCCTGACCTCGCTAGTAGAGACAGTAGCATAGCATGCAGTGCGCGGCAAGGAGCCAGCCAGTCAGGCTTCTGCATCTCTCTAGGTAGCGAGGTCAGGCGAAAATTAAATTTTGGAAAACCCTATCGAATTGGGTATCTACGGAAAGCTTAGAGCTTCAGGCGTTCAAATCTAAAATTTGGGCTGGGTTAGAGCAACTGGAAGAGAGTTATTGGTGTTGAAAGGAGCCCGACTACGTGATTTTTTTGTCGCGACGAATGTACGCGTGGGAGCTCGAAAAATGGCACCCGGCACTCGGGTCCCAAGTCGCGACGGAGAGTGCATGATGTAATCTCGCGTGTCACGTGCGTGTACTTCGCTATGCTAGGGGCTAGCGGCACCGCTGCGTGCAGCATGCACTCGAGCCGAAAACTATTACTTTCTGAAGAGAAAATGTTTGTTCCTCTGCAGTGCAGAGAAGGGAAATGTGCAATTGTCTTCAAGGATCGCCAGTGCATGTACTTTTTGCTGTGAACCGGTGATGGTAAGATATTTGGGATCCAATGACGAGTTGGTGGCAACGGGAGCGGTGGCTGCTGTTGATGGATGATGTCGGAAGAAGCGCTTTCTCAAGACAAGTTTCTGCAGACGATCAGGAATTAGAAAACATAATTGTGCTCGAACGTATTGTTTGTTCTGGAGTAGTACAGTAGAGAGACTTTGTTAGAGACATGGTCTGTGTGAAAGTGAACGTTCCTCACTTTCTCTCTCACACAGGTTATGTTTGGCTGACAACTATTTGTAGTGTTGCCTTGATTGAGTAACACTGACAGCATTGGAAATTTGGAAATAGTTTCCATTTCTGAAATGATGCATACAATTGGACAAAACTTTGCAAGAAAGACATAGCTTTCCGAAACAGTACCTGGGACCGGGACTGAAGTAGCCATCTCCTTACCTTCATCACCAACAAGCTTCTGAATAGATACAAAATGCTGCACACCAGACGCAAGCGAAGTTTAATCGGATTGATGGCGATTCGCTTGCTTCTGTTGCTTTTTAGATTGGTGCACATGCCTTCCCAAAGCAATCCTCCTTGCTGGACAGTGACACCAGTCGGGAGCCATAACGTCGGTGCGCCTCTTGTTACGCCAATGAAACTTGGTAGTCCGAAGGATTAGGGGGCGCTGAACACGATGCAGCAACAACCTAAGGCGTAACAAGAGGCGCAAGGACCGAAACCCGCCCTCGAATATTGGCAAAAAGCGAGAGACAGCGCGTCGACAGAGAAACGTCTGGACGCCGCGCGAACGGGTGGAGGCATTGCTCCATATCCTTACCAAAGGACTAGAAACTTGAAATCGGCCAAAAAGAGCAAGGAGACTGCACAAGCGAAATTCAAACGCAGGTCAGTTTTGATGCCTCCCGTAAAAATCGAAAAATCGAGTAAAAACCTATGTGCCATTACATCATCGATTTTCAATGGGCCAGGGATGGGCCAAGCGCGACAAGCGAAGTCCGTGAACTGGTCACGCGTCTGACCTCGCTACTCTAGGGTTCCCAACCTGGTGGGAGATGTGAGAAAAGTCACAAAGTCAGTCCAGGCGGCAAGGAATTATCATGCATCGGGGGGAGGGGGTAGTAATATGTGTACTCTTGATAGCCACTGCTGTATACGGCTATATAGGTCGAGTGCTGCGATATGAATATCAGCATGATTTTCTGTGTGTTGACTACCTCAAATAGTCAGATTTCACCGCAGTGGGCCGCATTTTTGCCGCAAATCCCTTGATTTCACCCCGCACTTTTCGCATATTTTCTAGTCCGCATTTACTGAAAAATGTTCTCAGAAAACCGTCCACGATTTTCCCCCGGGGACGAGTAAACATGTACATGTACTGTGAATTTAGACATGCCGCAGGGGTGTCACAGGGCAGTGGAGAGTGGTACCACCAGGGTCGGGGGGCATCCCCTTGAGGGGGGGGGGGGGGGGATCGGATCTTTCAGCCAACAGCGCACGTTTTAGCACTCTTTTAGTGCTTTTTTTGGTGAATTGGGCGCACCAATCTGGACGAAAGGTGGTACGAGCATGGTCGTGCTGGTCGTACCGTGTGTCACGCTCCTGCATCGTGTTGGTCATCATACGGTACCTGTGCGTATGCGCGGTTGTGTTGTGTGCAGCTGTGCCAAAGATGTCGAGTCTTACGAGAAGGAGCTTGTGCAGCTAACGGCAAAGCTCACTCAAATGATGGAGGAGGGCAAAGATCAGTACGATATCAAGCACCAGGTCAGTAGCATTGCTTATGATCATTTCCAGTATTACCGTAAAATCCCGCCAGAGCGCCCCTACCTCCTCGACGCTTCAGGTGGGGAGGGGCGGATGGGCGAGTCCTACTTGCCGCATTCAGTGCTACATGAAAAGTACTCACCCTACGAAAACTGTTCGTGCATCTCGTACACCGACCAAAGGTCAAGAGCCAGGAGTCGAACAGACCCGACAAAACGCAGCGTTTGTGCGATTCCTAGTCAGGAGGGTGGGCACTGTTGCGTACATTTCCAACGGGGTCGAGCACGCGTCTGCAGTGCAGTACGGCATCACAGACTGCGACAGAGTCATACGAGGATACAATCAATCACGTCCCTGACAAGAAGTCAGGGAGGGGCGGATTGGAGAGACGGGGCGCTCTGGCGGGATTTTACGGTATTCACAAACCCAACTCGTAAAATAAATAATTATGTGGACAAAAACAAACAGCTACTGAGTAGGGGTTTGTAGAGACGGGGCGCTCTGGCGGGATTTTACGGTACATGTACTGTAAGATCAGTAATCTTAACGAACATTTAATTCTAACGAGTTAACAAATTTGAAAGAATCGTTAAAGGGGAAGTATACCCTAAAATCAAATTTTCACCAGTTGTAGTCTTCGGGGTGCTGAGTCGAATGGTCTTGGTCCGAGGAAGCTGAGACGCTCCCTTCCTCCTTTATTCCCAATCGAACTCGCGCACTTCCACCGAAACTGGGTGACTGCGCCCTACTAGATGGGGATTTGTATGCAAAATGTCACTAAAAGCGCCATTTCGTTCTTATAAAAGCATGGATGACCGCGATTGGCCCATATGTTGTAGTCTTTTGGACGCTGAGTCGACTGGTTTTGGTCCGAAAAGGCTGCGATGCAGCGTTCCTCCTTTGTTCCCAATCGAACATGGTTCAACAAGCGGTCATGTGCTCCTGCGTACACCAGTCACCTGGTCACCATGGTCACCGTGCCTGCAGGGTACAACTTACTAGCCTGTTTGACCTTTTTTGGGTGCAGTCCTGTCACTCGAGTTGAACTCGAGTTGAACCTTGGTGTGAAAGTAACACGTTAGTTGTCGCCTGCTGGCGCGGTGACCAGGTGATTTGGGCACCCAGGAGCACGTGACCGCTTGTTCAACCATGTTCGATTGGGAATAAATGAGGAACGCTGCATCGCAGCCTTTTCGGACCAAAACCAGTCGACTCAGCGTCCAAAAGACTACAACATATGGGCCAATCGCGGTCATCCGTGCTTTTATAAGAACGACATAGCACTTTTAGTGACATTTTGCATACAAATCCCCATCTAGTAGGGCGCAGTCACCCAGTTTCGGTGGAAGTGAGCGGGTTCAATTGGGAAAAAAGAAGGAAGGGAGCGTCGCAGCTTCCTCGGACCAAGACCATTCGACTCAGCACCCAGAAGACTACATCTGGTGAAAATTTGATTTTAGGGTATACTTCCCCTTTAACATTAATGTCGTTGTGTGCCAAACGATATGTACATGTACAGTCATTTGCCGGTTTTGAGACAGAATTCGTTAGAATTTCACCTCGTTAACTCACGAAAATCCGGAGATCGTTAACTTTAATTGACGTTAAAATATCTGGTCTTACAGTACATGCATTTTTCACCCTTGAGATTGCCGTGATTGGCATCTATTTGCCTTTGGAAAATCAATACAGGTGATGCAGTGCCTCAAAGAGGCAAGGAGGGCAAAGTTACTTCTTGCACTTGTGTTGAGCCAGGTACTGGGGACGTGTGAACTTCCGAGAGCAGGTCGGGCCTGGGATGGTGCGGCGCTCGGAGCCAGAGCTGCATGTTCTGCAGTCGCAGTTGTGCCGGCGGTGCCCCGCTTTGCTCCGCAAACAGCGGTCACTGGTGTGGCAGTGCACACACCCACACACACACACACACACACACACACACACACACACACACACACACACACACACACATACATACACACACATACACACACTACTACTACTACTACTACTACTACTACTACTACTACTACTACTACTACTATCAATCAACTACCCCTTGGGGTCACGCCGCCCTCCACTCAGAGAACTGAGCGCAAGGTGAGGGGCAGTGGCGCAAAACAAAACAGGAACGGTACAGCAGAATGTATTGAAAAAAAAGGAAATCAAAACAAGCTGCCATATTGATGGAAAAGAACTCACCAACAGAGGAAAGAAATATCACAAACCAGATGAACAGTCTGCTGCAGGTCCACTATAAAATGCAACGACTGAAAAAGGAACAATATAAAAAATAATATGAACATGATGTTCTGTTCAACAAACGTCTGTACGCGTGCTGCTTCGGCCTTCGTGAATCAGGAAAACACAATCTTGAGCTGGAGGGTGGGCACCGAACGTCCCACAAGGGCTCCACAAGACGTACTTTCACGAGCGACGAGGAGTGTGCACAGCAAGCTAATAACACTACACCATCGCCGCACGACGACTGGCCACTCAGGTCCAAACAACACGGCCAAGGACAAATTCACGCTTCCAGCGATACACCGCGCAGGAAGAAATTTCTGCGAGTGTGACCTGTTTCCTTTCTCATCCAGGAGTCCACTTGCTTTGCCGAACGCCACTGCATTGTTTTTAGCTGGGGGTTGATCCGAGGGCTCGCCACACCACTGCGGAGGATGCGGAGAGGACGCAAGAAGACGCTGACGGCAACAAATTACCCGCCCTGGTCGTCAGCTCTGTTACTAGTAGTGTATGGACACTTGTGCGTGGAGCTCGACTCCGAATTCACCGCAGCAACCTTTCCCTTTGCGCTTCGGCTTCTTTGAAATTCTCGCCACTCAGGGCAGTTCTCTCTTATGTGACCCGGCTCATCACAAATGAAACACTTCAACGTTCCCTTCCTCAGTTTTGGGCAATTCCTCTTGACATGCCCAGCCTCCTCACAATTGTAGCACAGAACAGACTTGCCTGAGGACCGGCCCGATGACCGGCCCGATACCATGCCTGTAGCTGCAGCGACATTCCTGGGCTTATTTGCTGCGGAGTCTCGTTCCGCTAGACGCAATATACGTACACGCTCGATGCAGTTGCTTAGCGATGCTGTTTGGCCGATCAAGCTCATCCGGACCTGGCAGGCAAAAGTTGGCGGCAAACCTGTGAGAAATTGTTCCACAACCATAGGCCCATTGCGTAATGATGTCATGCGTACGCGACCAGCCTGGAAAATGCCGAGTTGTGGGCAGAAGCAAATCTAGGCCGTGTCAGCTGCTTCTGCAAGGAACACTTTTCGTAGTATTTTGTTTATCGGAGATGGAGGCGCAGGCTGTGAAGCTCTCCGAGGACGATGTGCCTGGAGCATCGTTAGGTCGGAATCCTGATGGCTCTCAACGCTTGGCAAGTCAACTTTCCGTGAAAGAATTGAAGCGTTGGCTAGCTTGCCGTAATGCTCGTCGATCGGGAACGAAACCTGAATTGCTGAAAAGGTGAGATTTGTGCTGGGATTTTTCTTTAGACCTAATTGCAAGACGGTATGGTAATACATGTAGTGAGTAGAACCGGGAAGTAACATTGTTTGGGTTTTACGTCACTTCGCCTTTAGTTAGGAATTATCCCACATATCCTCCCATAATCATTATTTTCCTTTTTCGGTTGTCAATGTTTTCAATTTTGAAATTTATTTCGTTGTTTGGGTGTTGTTCTTTGTGTTCAACAGAGTTGAAGACTACATACGTGGTGGCTTGGCACATGAAATTGTTGACCCTGATGGTGGTGTAAACATTGCTGCTAAAGCTGAGCGTCTGAAGTCCGCAGGTGTCGTGCACCCCAATCTAAGAAGTGTCCCCCGTTCCCCACCGAGGGATGGAAGGATAATCTAAGTCAGCTGCCATCATTCTCATTCCGAACCCTGTATGTGCATTTCACAGAGCGGACGGTCCAGGAAGTCATCAGTGGGCACGAGATTGCAAGAGGTGACGACACTGCTGCTATTCCTGCTACTTCACATGCCAGTGATCATGGTGATTCTGCTGATAGTGCTGTCGCTGCTGATAGTGCTGTCGCTGCTGATAGTGGTGTAGCTGCTGATAGTGCTGTCGCTGCTGATAGTGCTGTCGCTGCTGATAGTGGTGTAGCTGCTGATAGTGCCGTCGCTGCTGATAGTGCTGTCGCTGCTGATAGTGCTGCCGCTGCTGATAGTGCTCTCGCTGCTGAAGTTGATGACGAATGGGAGGATGATGATGGGGAGGATGACGAGGAGGTTGGTGATTCCGGCACAGCCAAGTACAGCTCGTTCCGTGGAATAGACAAAGGGTTCAGGTTCTTCAAGTCAGGCCACATCCAGAAGATCCAGTTCAATTCACTGCCTGTCTTTCCACAATTCTGTTTTGTCCGCTGCGTCGTCCTGCCCTCTTTCCGGAAGGACAGGAAATACAACGTTCGGATATGCTGCACTGCTGGCGGTGTGTCACATGTCCCTACGGTTCTCACTGCCTATTGCACATGCCCTGCTGGGTTAGCTGGTTCCTGTAACCACATAGCGGGCCTATTATATGCATTGGAGGACTTTGTAAGGCTTGGCCTGCGTGAAGAGGCAGCCAAAACGTGTACTGAGAAACTGATGCAATGGAATCAGCCCCGAGCAGCACGCGTCAAGGCCAGCAGAGTAACGGAAGTCCACCTGAAGAAGGACACGTATTCAGGCAGAGATCTTGTAGAAAAGAAAAAGAGCATCCCGTTTTATGACCCCAGGCCTACAAACCGCAGATTCGTCAATCCTGAGGCAGTTGCCAGGCTGCGTACTGACTTGGAGCGCGTTGAGGAGAAGGCTCTGGCTGAGGACAAATCGGGAAAGATCAAGATGTATGGCAGCTCATGTTGGCTAAAGCTACTTGAACCTTCTCCTGTCCCAAGCCCAGATGACTCGGAATGTGACGAGGGCAGCAGCAGTGAGTCAGACAGTGAGCGCCAGATGGGTGTACCAGAGTCTTCTTGTGAGGCGCCTGTGCCTATGGCCGCTATTAATCCGGAATCGCCTGCTGATTTTTATGAACACCGTGTTGCTGTGTCCAGTGCCCGTGCAGCTGAAATTGCAAGGGAGACGAAGGGACAGTCAACTAACCTCTCCTGGTACAACGAGCGGCGACTACGAGTGACTGCAACACTTGTTAAGAGTATTGCAAGCCGACGAAGTGATGATTTCTCCACCATCATCAACAGGAAATTGGCTCCACCGCAGCATCCTACAGCGGCTATGAAGTATGGCTTAGCGCATGAATGTGATGCTGTCAAAGCCTACATCACACGTGCACAGACTTCGGATGTTCCTGTTCTCGTCGAATCCTGTGGCCTTTTCATCCATCCAACCAAACCATGGCTTAGTGCTTCGCCTGATGGTCTAGTCATGGTCAATGGCAAACTGCAGCGTGTGGTGGAGATCAAGTGTCCTTTCACCATGCGGAATGGTATGTCGCTTCGTGAGTTTGCTGGACGGCGGACTTCATGCTTGACGGATGTTGATGGCAATTTGGTCCTCAAGCGAACGCACACCTACTACTACCAAGTTCAAACGCAGATGTATGTTTGCGATGTGGAGGCTGCCGACTTTGTCATATGGTTTCCAGATGGTCTGTTTGTGGAAACTGTCGCTGCTGATCATTCCCTTGTGAAGGAGTTTCTGCCCCGACTGGAGAAATTTTATTTCTCGCATTACCTTCCGGCCATTCATGCTGCTCTAATGTGATGTTGTTCTTAATGTCAACACTGGACTTCTTTCGAACTTTCTTTTCCTAGTTACTATTTTTTTTACTAGAGCCACGTAAACCCGTCATGTGTGAGCCATGAATAAGGGGAGTGGTGGCGTGGTCTGGGATGCTCTGCCGACCTTGGGTCTCGGCTTCATCACAACCAGGCCAATAGCAGAGAGAGAGAGAGAGAGAGAGAGAGAGAGAGAGAGAGAGAGAGAGAGAGAGAGAGAGAGAGAGAGAGAGAGAGAGAGAGAGAGAGAGAGAGAGAGAGAGGGAGGGAGAGAGAGAGAGACTTCACCATAGCACTATTCGAGAACTCACAATCTTCTTTCAAAGTTCTTGTTTTCCATTCAATCATAAAATACACTGTTAGTTCTCGTGGAGTACTCACAATCTTCTTTCAAAGTGATTGTTTTTCTATTCAATCATCAAAATTAATACACTGTACTCGTGGAGTACTGAACACGATTTGTAGGCGTCTGAGTACTGGCTGGGTAAGGGACTGGTTTAATGGATGTGCCAATAGGAAGCACTAGTAAAAGGAATGGCAGCTTAGAACACCGTAGGTGACGAAATACAATAATGATCAAATAATAGGGTGTGGGGTGGTGCCAAAACCAGAAAGAACAGAGTAATGACAACGCTCTCAACGCAGCAAATAGAAAGAATAATGCGCACAGCTGCACCTAAATAATACAGTTTCTGGGAACACCACCGTTTAGGTCTGTGATAATATAAAAATGTTCGCTTATTTACATAATTATGTACATTGTTCAACAGGACAGGGCGATTTATGAATGAAGGTGTGAAAATTGTATTGACATCGAGACCATATCAGGTAGCAACCAATGTGGGTTGGTAATTGCATAAAACACACGCTGAGAAGACAGCTTGCTCAAGAATATCAAATAAATTGTTGTCAATGACACCATCAAGAAGACGATATTGCTTGATGCGGTTGATGGCTCTTTCCACATGAATTCTTACAGCAGCGATGGACTTCGTTTCGACAACATCCTGGGGGAGCATTTGATGTGCCTTGGTGTTAAATGGTGGAATATTCAGCCGGACACCGTATGGAGCAAGGAGGTCTTGGATGTTGAAGCCCTTGTCCGCCATGACTGAGTCACCATGGTCCATCAGTGAGATGAAGCCCGAGTCAATGACTATATCCCTGTCCGAGATTGACCCCTCATACAACGTGGAGACAAAGCTGATAGTTCCGTTAGGAGTGATTCCAATGAGGGACTTGCACGTGGTGTGATTTTTGTAAGCGGAGAATGCTGCATTGTTGGTGGACAGACGGGACGGCCGCTCGATGAAAAACTCAGTGCAGTCAATAATGACTCTAGTAGTGGGGTAGTATATCTTGAAAGATTTGGGCATGTCTTTGTCGATACGCCGACGAGACGGGAACACCAGCAATTCTTTAAAGGTCACATACATCAAATTCACCCATGACGTGAAGTACCTTGACAGGGTTGAACTGTCCACCTTGAATCGATCTGCCAGATCGTCCAACACGAGTCCTTGCCGTAACCTGACACATACAAAGAAGAATTGCATCTCCAGGCTGAGTTTAGGCAATGGACCATTCTTTCTCCCGAGTCGCTCACCATCAAGCTTCGTCCTCGATCCTTTCCAAGCTCGCATCTCAGCAGCGTCTGACTCCAGATAGCGAAAACATGCCATAAACATGTCAAATGACGTGAAGCCGGTGTAGAGCTTCACCATGTGGGCCTTCTCAGAGAACCTACGGATGTCAAATTTGTGCAGGACCAGGCTTTCCTTTGTCTGCCTGAGCTCCTCTTCCAATGTCTTTTGCTCTTTCCACAGTTTGGAGCAAAGACCCACACTCACATCCCGAGACGACTTAGCGGACTGCAGTTCTAAGTCAAGCTTCTCATTTTTCAAGTTCAATTCTGCTACTTGTTGCCTGAGTCTCTCCAACTCATCCACTGAGTCGTCCTGGTGGCTGCCCTCACCGTCATCCACAACCATTGCCTGAGCATCTTCGTCACTCGAACTGGAGTCTGACGTAACCGGCTTCAAGAACACCCGCTTAGCTGGTGGTTTTCGCGAAGGGCCCTGTGTCGCTGATTTATGGAACGAGAAGACGGTAGGTACTGTTCCAGGTACCAAGCGCGGTCGAGGCTTGCCACCCTTTCCCTCCTTTTGTCTTCGTTTCAAAGCACGATCACTCACAACACGATAGTCACTTTCTTGGAAGTGTAGTCCGCAAACTTTTGTTGTTTTCGGCTTCACCTTGAAGTGCTTCCCTTCATCACGACGAATGGCATGTAGCCAAGCAGACTTCAAAGCACGATCGGTTGGAAAGTCATGGAACTTTGGTGAATTTGGTTTTCCATACTCAGATTTGCACAACGGAACACAACAGTAGCTACCAGTGACTCTAGGCTTGTCACCATCGTCTCCTGACAGAGAAGAATCGCTGCTGCCATCGGGATCAAACCCAGTCGCCGCCATCACATACGGTACTACATGTACAATGTACAAAACTGAACTAAAGACACGAACAAGAAAAAAGCACTGCACCAAACAATCAAAATAAATTTTTACAAACTCTTTGGCAAGGAAGAGGTTGCGGGCAAAGACTTTTGCCCACAACTCGGCACTTTGCCACGGCACGCGATTACATCATCTCTCCCAAATATAGGATTACGCAATGAGTGAATAGGATCAGAATCAGAAGTTATCTTGTGGCCAGCCAATTCTCCCAATCTTTGTAGATCTGCTGCATAACTCTCCACTGCCTCATCCCCACGTAACTGGCGTGTCGAAAACAATTGATATGCTCTTGTGCTCGACACCGAATAGGCATCCAATAACAACTTCTTTATTTTTAGACAAATCTTTCTTGTCATCCGTGCTTAATCGGGAATAGAGGACAAATGCTGCACCATCAAGCAGGGATGGCAAATTTGCTGCTGCCTTAGTGTCGTCCCAACCATTTGCACTCGCAACAGCCAAATACCTTGCCCAAAATACATCGAACTCTTCGCCTGCTGTCCCACGAAAGGACTTTAGCATTAGAGAGGTTTTGCATTCCGAATTTCGGAATGATTTTCGACTGTGCTTTTCCGAAAAAAGCGCGTTCCGAAAAACGGTATTTTCAGTGTTTTGCATTCCGAAAATCTGATTCGACTTCGTTTCCAAGGGTTGCCATGCAAAACAAAATGGAGAGCGTCGAAGGGGTTGAGGAGGATCAAATCCATGTGCGCAGGTCAAACTGAATTTGGGTGCGGTTCGAAGACGAGGACAGACTGATGGTGGACCAAGTGATCCAACAGCTGAAGACGAGGTTGGCGAACTACTGTCTTGTACTGTCAGTACTCAGTAGGCTCCATGGCAAAGGAAGATAGAGTGTGATGGAGTGTGAGAAGATTAGTCAACATGGCGAGATCAGCGAGAGCAGCAAAAACCAGCAAAAATCAAAACTACATACGTACGTGGAAAATTTTTCAAATAATCGAGGGCAGCAGAAAGCAAAAATACAAACATGAAAAATACACTTTTTTTTGTATTCAAATATGCACTCCCAAACATGAAAGAGCCGAAAATCCATTTTCAGAAAACCATGCACTTTCGCCACCACACTTCCGAAAGTTCGACTACTTTTTCGACTGCTGCCGCCACATTCCGAAAATAATTCCGAAATTCGGAATGCAAAACCTCTCTAATGTCTCAAACCTCAACGCCGTATCTAAATTCACAAGGGTTTCGGTACCATAAATGTTACTGAATCGTAACCAGCTCAAACTCTAGCGCCCACAAAGCACTCACACATCTACAACAAGACACTCTTTCTTGATGTTATATAGTTTCATGCAACAATGGAGGAATAGAAGAAGAGGGGAGAGAAGGTCATAGTTACAGTACTTGAACAGTAGCCAGCAGCAGCTCACAACGCCATCAGGACCCGAAGAGAAAGAGGATGAAATGAGGAGAAACCACTGCCTTTATACCAGGGCCAGGCACTGGCGCCTAGCAACAGCCAATCAGAGAAGCTCATGTGACTACTCTATCTACTACAAAGAGTAATGAGTAATGATTACATCATTAGCATAAATGGGAAAAGACACAAAAAGGTAACACATGCAATTGTGGGATTCGAACCGGCAACAGTCATTCCAAAGGTCAAGGAATTAGCAGTAACTTCTATCAAGGCCTCACTGAGTGTCACCATGCATTATCACTACTACTGCAGCTCACTGATTGTCCTTCCGCGCGTGCGAAACCGGCTGCAAGGCATGAAAAGCCTACTGCTAGTCAATACCCAGGGACGACCCTGACCAGAAGGCCAGGGCCGCCCCGTGGAGGAGGCCAACAAAGAGAGAACCAGGAGCTAACAAATCTGCTTCCTCTCGGCAAAATATCACACACACACCGGTAGTAGTCTTGCTAGACGCGTGGACAACATTACGCCTGGCTCATGAGATAGGCTTTGGATGAGAAATAATCAATTTCCGATTCAGTCATTTTTGTTGTATTGCTTTTCCTGGTGCAGAAAAGTGCGATAGCTGAGACGGAGGCGGTACTTCCAGACTGCAAACGACGGAAAGAGAGATCCATCGATGAACTGCGAGTACTCCTGGTGAGTGACTCCATAGTACTTTGGTGATGTAATGCTGTTGTGGATATGTGCATGTGTGTGATGCCGCACGCCTTGCATGCATAAATTGATCCTGCCCCTAGTCAGACGGCCTGGGAGCGAAACCGACAATGGCTGCATGTTCCAACTGCCTGTGTAGTCTATCTAGTGCTGGATTAGGGGTGATTGGGGGTTTTTCGTTTTTTTTGTTTGTTTTTTCATTGATTTGAGGGAAAGATGCGAACGGGAAAAGTCTGTTTGTTTTGTTGTTGTGTTTTGTTGCTGGTGACGAGGACTGTTGTTCATGACAGGCTTGTTTAGCGAATTGGTTTGTCTCTCTCTCTCTCTCTCTCTCTCTCTCTCTCTCTCTCTCTCTCTCTCTCTCTCTCTCTCTCTCTCTCTCATGTCCTACTCAGGCTGATTGTAAAGAGCTGGATGTCTCCGCAGAGTACGTCGCGGCTCAGGAGCTCCTCGCCAAGATCACCGCTGAAGAAGAGGAGTAAGGCGAGACGTGTGTAGTTGTATTTGGTGTGAATGTTTTCCCATGTCGTCGACGGTGCTGTTCACCCAATGATGATCCTCTGCTATGGATGAGATTCTGCTTTCATTGAGGCAGAAGATAGCTGAAGACTTTTCCTTTCTCCACTGGTCTTCGTCTTCTCCGCCTCTCTGGCAGTGAGAATAGTCTTGCAATGTCCAGTTTGCCATATCTACACCGTTGTGTGCTGATATTGCACCTGTGCTGCGCTATCTCTCTATTTGGTCTTCATACCGTATAACAGTGATATGTTTATGTGCACATATTTCAGACAAATTCCTTTAGTTCGATTGACGCTATGATTGATTTTTGGTTCATGATAAACAGGGTTTTAAGAAGCGCTTTGATCATACATGTATGAAGATTTGCTTTGTAACCATAATTTTCTGCTTCTCTGCCTTCATGGGCTCTGGGTGAGTGTCTGGCTGTCTATGCACGCAAGCAAGGTGGCCGTAAATGAAGTCCTGGAACAGCCCGGGGGGGGGGGGGGGGGGGGGGGGGAGTCTCGCACTACGTAGGAAGGTGGTTCTGCTATATTCATGAGTAGAGGTCATGTTTGACTTGCTACCACTGTGCTGCTTGGCATACCGGTATCTGTCCGAAACTGTCTTGCTCGCTGCAGACGTCTCCGAGCTTGGGTGAACTGAACTTTGCGTGTTGCCATTGGAGTCCAAAGTACCTCTCAAGAGCCGTTCTGTGTGATGTGCGCGGCAAGGCTTTGAGAGGACTGTTTTGCACTGTCCTTTGTGAAGAATTTGTTTGCATTTCCCCTTATTCTGCCCCTACTGGCCAGACAAAAGCATGGACGCCATGTTGTACGGTAGCCGCTGCATTGCTACACTCCATCTGTGCCATTCCATTTCAGCTACAGTTCTCTGTTCTGTTTTCTGACCACTGTCTCTATCTCCTTCCTGCATCGGTAAGCTCTAGCAATAGAGATCAGTCTTATGATTAGTCTTATAACATATCTGCCATCAAACAATGCAGCCGCGATAAAGCCTGATTCATACTTCATCTCGCGTATGGGAAACCCATCGCGCGATGGGTTTCCCGTACGCGAAATAGTTGAGCTCAGATCAACTTTTTAAAAGTTGCTGGCAGGCACTTATCTGAGATTTTGGGCTAGCAAAGCTTGCCTGCTTCGATCAAGTGTGCATAATGATTCTAAATAGCTGTAGCCGTTTTCCCATTTCAGTGGTTCTGTGATTCTGGAAGGTTTCAGGCAAGATGATGGGGGGGGGGGGGGGATTTGGTATGCCGTATATTCTCTACTATTATAAGCGCTGCGCTTATATTTTTTCGACACCCCTCTACCCCGTGCTTCTATTGGAGGCCGTGCTTATATATTTTTTCAACCAATACATCCATATAGAGCAAGAAGAAATACATGCTAGATATCATGCATGCAGCATTGATTTCCACCAAGACCTTGCTAATAATAGAGACTGCTTATAATGTTTCGAAAGGTGCTCACAGTGTGCTAGTAATGGAGACCTGTGCTTATAATAGAGAATATACGGTGTCTGCAATCATTATAAGCCGTCTAATACATGCGTTGCATGGATATCCATGTCACTGCAAAGGTCGTTCTCAACTCAAAAAATCGTGTATTTCATACTGTGCGTACTCTGACTTCAAAAAATGAGAGTTTGCGCTTCACGGTTTTTCAATTTCGAACGTGAGAAAAAAACGGTGTTGACTCGCATTTTTCACCGTGAGTTGGCCCTCTGTCCAATTGAAATCTCACGTTGCAACGCGAAGAGCGCCATTTTTTGCCATGGGATCTCACGTTCGAAATTTAAAAAAAATGTGAAGCGCAAACTCTCTATGTCAAAAAGATGACACAGATCATAACTGTATATTCTCTTACAAGTACTGAATCTGAGATTTGTCAGATTAACTGTGTGTTCTTGCAGGCGCTGTAGCAGTGGGGCTGGCTGCTTAGCAACAATTCAAAACACTTCAAAGCCGGCCTGGAACGGATCTTTCTGCATCTTTTCGAACTGAGCCCGCTCGCCCGTGTCTCGCAGGATGCTATGTAGGAGTCTGGGCAGGGATCGGTGCGGGCTGTACTCATGTGCGTAGTCGCGCGGTACAGGCAGTGCATGCAGGCTAGCTTGGTCGTACGCCGTCTCCACACTCATCTCGCCGTCGTAACAGATTGCGGTGCGAGGCCCGCCCGTGGGTGCCCCGGCCGAGGGCAGGTCGGAAAGATCCACCATGTCCGCAACAGTGAACGTATCATCATCCTCTTGATCACTGAGCCGAGTCCTCATCCGGACGTACGGTTCGTAAAGGAAGTGTGCACCGCGCTGCTGCCAGTTTCCCCAGAGCTTGTCCGCAAAGCTGTGCAGCATCCAGAACGCAGGCTCATTGGCCGACTTGTGCGTGGCCATGATGCCCCCGAGAGTGACGTGCACCCAGCTATGCATGTAGACGCTGATGATCTTCTCGTACCAGCGTACTTGACTTGGCTTCTCGTAGGCATACTGTCCCAGGGTCAGTACTCGAGGACTTATGCCGTAGCGGTACTGGTCAAACTCACGCTTCAAACATCCACCACCAGCCGAGGGCGTAACGTTCCACTTTCCCATCGCAAACGGGCCGGTCGTGACGCAGAAGTTGGCTGCTTTGAGTCCGGACCCGCCCAGACGACTGTCACTCCACATCGGGCCGTCCCACGGCTTACGCCAGTGCCGTGTGAAGTCCCAGTATGGCAGGGTCACGCGACAGTCGATTCTCTTCAGCATGTTCTCGAACTTGAGCGTGAAGTAGCGGTGCCAGGGCCAGAACTGCGGCCAGTGGTGAATGGCGTGGCTGAAGAGACGTTCATGCTTCGCCACCATGGCATCGTATGCTTCCTTGTGTGGCGAGACGGTGGTCAACGTTAGGTATGTGTTGATGTAGCGCCGCGCTTCGGCATCGCTCATCAGTGAGAACTCTTTGCGCATGCGACAGCATCGCCATGTCCCCTGTATTGTGCAAGAACACTGCTCTTCACACTGGCCTGTCAGAGTACGACCTATCCATTGACAGGGACTGCAAGCCTCGCCTACAGCATGCACAGGGATAGGCATGCCGCGACACACGCATGCGTGCGCACACACACACACACACACACACACACACACACACACACACACATACACACACACACACACATGCACTACCCCCCCCCCCCCCCCCACACACACACACATGCACCCACATGCACACGCACACATGCATGCACACACGCACACATGCACACAATCGGCCATGGAAATGAGAATGGAGACAGGTTGGTCGAGTTACCAAGTTACCATCCACCTGAAAGCTGATCCATTCCTGAATTGCTAGCTAACCTGCGGAACTGGGATCCCCACTCCCCGTGTGTTTCACGAGACTAACGGAATACCGACCGTTCACCGAAAACAAGTTCACAAAACGACAATTCCCCGAACGACATGTCATCGAAAGACGATTCACAGAATGCATTCTACACCAACAGACCAATTCACAGAAAACCTGTCTCGCCGAAACCAGTTTCACACTGAAGCATCACATCGAAGTCAATTCACAGAATGCACACCACACCGAACGATCCTGTCACCGACCGTGACTGGCAATATTTTCCACACGTACATCGAAAAAATATACACGCATTGTGGAAAACGTTCTATTCCCATAATCACGCCGTGACACGGTGCAAAGATTTGGCTTTCTTACGTGATCGTTGCCGGGGCCATGGCTAGGCCATCTTCCCGCCGCGGGCATAATCAGGCCATCAGGACCGTTTGATGTCATTTCGGGAGTTTTAGGACCGTTTGACGTCATTTCGGGAATGTTAGGACCGTTTGACGTCATCTCAGGAATAATTTTTCGACCTTTCAACCTTTGACCTTCCCTAGTAGCGTAGAATCCCGCGGATAAGCCCATGGGCTTATCTGTTTCACACAGAGACATTTCGGTGGGCTTATACGAGAACATGGGCTTATACGCGGGCATGGGCTTATACGCCGACACCAAGTTGTGCTATTGAAAAGTATCAAGGAAGTGAGAAGTACATTGCTGAAAACCACTGTGCAAACAAAAACAACCGATGATTGTGCTGAAATTTACGAAAAAAACTATAGTGTGCATGTACTATGTACATGGTATGGCCAAGAGTCCATAATTTGTGGACTCTCGGTATGACCTAGGCCCATGGGCTTGTACAATGAAGCCCAGTGATGTTCGAACAAACCCTGGGCTTATGCGCGGGCATGGGCTTATACGCGGGTGGGCTTATCCGCGGGATTCTACGGTATGTTGCTTCGCGCTGTAAGAAATCAAATCAAGCACGCTCTGTCTGTCATGATGGCTGAATATTGCCCTTGCCTGCAGCCCTCGGGCCTACGGCCCTTGGGCTGCAGGCTCGGGCAAGATTCAGCCATCATGACCTCCTGAGCGTGCTTGATTACATACGCCTTTTTTCCGCTCTCACTGCATGTGGTGTCTCATGTACTGTATGTGCATGATAAACTCATTCTCACTATTGACAGCCTTACAGTCCATTCATCGGAGGTAGTCCTGCTGCCTTTTGAAAGTCCGATTTGGGCCGAATTGAGGGTCAAAGATCCACTTCAAATCTCAAAAATCTTGGTTTGAGATTTGCTTCTCCATACATTTTCCCATGGCATACCTGTCCTAATTTTGTAAAACCTAGCTGAATTTCTATTTCCCTGTTCTTGGACATTTCTGGCCTCAAATGTGGCAAGGAGTAATTGCACGGGTCACACAATGCAGGGTGTACTGTTGCTTTCACGCCATACATAATATATCTACAACCATATGTATGTGGGAGAGACACCAAAACGTTAGGGTACCAGTTTCCAATGAATGGACTGTAGGGCGAGCCAGGAGATGTCGCATAAACTACTTCAAAAAAATACTTCACAAAAAGGCACAGCAGAGGTTTACAGATCTGTCGCAACTCAGAGTTTCTTGTGGAACACGATCATCAGGCGGCTTATGATATGTTCAGTGGGACTTGGCCATTATAAAGCATAGTTTGGTGATTGCTACTTCATGGAAGTACTAGTAGTAGGTATTTTGATTCAGCATAGAACAATTGCTTCATGTGTTTTCGCTGGCGGTATAACTTGGTGCTGCCGTTACTGTCTATGGAACCGCACTGGCTGTGGATGTATAGAAAAAGGACACGGCTACAAAAGGACACGGTTGAGAAGCGAAGACATGACGAGGCGATGTATTGCCATGGAGGTGCGACCGAAAAGACGAACTAGACTGCAAGGGATTGGTTGGTTGGTGGAAAGGAGCGGAGCATGCTCGAAAGCCTTGAACGATCGGGTGCGGGCAATACTGTACCTAAGCAGGGACAGTGCTATGTTAGAATCGCCTACAAACGGTTCTGCAACCTCGTAACTACATTCCCCAATCACATCAAAGCCGATTTCAACAGTGTGCCAAGGTTTAATTCCGTGAACTGATCATTCGGTCAAAGAGGCACCTGTGAAATGTCTTTCGGTGTGGAAAGCTCTCTGTGAATGTGATTCAGTGTATTGTCTTTTCGGTGAGGCATGCTTTTCGGTGAAATGTCGTGCTGTGAATCGCCGTTCGAGGTAGAGTCAATTGGTGAACTGTCGTTCTGTGAACTGATTTCGGCAATCCATCGTAGAACCGACCTCATCCATCCCCAACTACATTTAAAAGTGGGGAGTCTGATGGATTTGCCTCCTGCTGACTCAGTGAGGCCAGGGCGACTCCTGGCATACATCCATACACATGCAGACGGAGTGCCTGACTTTGTTGCACGAATGTGACGGTAACCCGAGTAAGGCGTGTACTAAATAATGGAATGAGAAACATGACATCTCATTCGAACCATGAGAAGTGCTAAGAGAATGCGCATCAACCTTGGTTATATACGAATGTCCCGCCCCTCCCCCTGGTCAGACCTTCTGACTTCTGCACTGTAGTACATCTCGTGTAGCTACAGACAGTGAGCATGTACTGCAGTACTGGGCTAGGACACCATACCATGCTGCGGTTGTGGACTTGATGTGGTGTCGTCACGCTTCCGATGCTTTGCTCGCTTCCAGCCACCGTCCAGGACCTCACTCCACTGGCAGAGTTCTCTCACGTACTGTAAGGAATCGTGCTCCGTGATCAGCGTACGCTTTCTTCTCGCCTTCACTGTCTGCAGTTTCTTTCCATCCAGCGACGCTGACGCGGCAGTTGTGATGCTCACAACGACAATAAGCAGGAAAGCTACTCCGTGATTATGACAAAACTGAGCTGACATCTTATTAGCAAACCGCACTCCCGGATCCCGACTCTCTGAAATGAATTGTCTACATAGATCGCTATTTCACCAGCACTTCAGGTAAGCTCAGATAGTTGCAGCGACAACAACAGTTTACACCTGATGGGTGCCGTCGATGGCGTGTTTCATCCTCCTGCTAAACACATCGACTCAGAAGACTCAGAAGCTCCAAGCAGATACAGTGTGGTAAGATATTTCCTTTGGTGTCTTTCGTCCTACTACTACTAGTATATCCAGCTAATTTTAGATGCTCCGGGCCTTTCGGGGCCATGCCTACATTCTGTAGCTACCGGCGTTTCGGATCTTGCATGCTTCACACCCAGGACTACATACAGTAGTGATTATAGACTGCATGACATGAGATTGGTATTATGTAACGTGCCGCACATACCTATGTACATACAATGTAGGAAAGCCAATGTCTAGATGCGTGGCTTGTGTGACTTAGACTTAGAGTGCAACACTGCCAACTGCAACAGTACTGCAAATGCACGCACTGCACACATGCCACACAGCCCGGGTGTGGGCCGGTCAGAAATGTGCCACTATCGGCTTTGCGGCGAAGTGTAGTTGCGAAACATCGGCCCGGATTCGGAGTGAATGATTATGATTGTGATTGTGCCACTCTTCAGTAATCTGTGCATGCCTTGGATGCCCAGATCAGAGTGCTACTGCTAGTGCGCGTAGTTGTTCGAGGAACTGTACTGAACCGAAGACTTTACAATGTTTTGCATACTAGACTATTGCACTGATGTACACCATAACATGTACCGTTGGTGTTTCCCTAACCTGGTTAGGGGCGCAAGAGCAATCGGTGTCTGAGTGGAGCTCTTCAGCTTGTAAGGACTGTCCATGTCGCAGGCTACACATAGACCTCGTGAACACTCAAAAGGTAGATGATCGGACTATGTTACAACAGTACTGTACATGTATGTACAGGATGGACAGTAGTCACAGTACAGACTTGCAGAGCGCAACATTGCCAGCATGCTGGACTTGCACATTGTTTACGTCAAGATGTCCAGGACCGGTGCACCGAGCTGGAACACTTCACCTGGACACTTACCATGAGTAGTGGTTTCCTCCACTCCTTTACATATCTCTATCCTCAGCATTCAGCTTCAGCTTAACTAGTTATGATTCACTTCAAGCGGTGCCATGCCCCTACCCCCAACCATCTCCGGTCTTCACCTTTCCCCGATTCCCTAGGCCTCTCGCACTAAATATGGAGACAGATCCAGTCCCCGTTTCCCCGAACCACAAAGATCGGAGACCGAGAGAGAGAGAGAGAGAGAGAGAGAGAGAGAGAGAGAGAGAGAGAGAGAGAGAGAGAGAGAGAGAGAGAGAGAGAGAGAGAGAGAGAGAGAGAGAGAGAGAGAGAGAGAGAGAGAGAGAGAGAGAGAGAGAGAGAGAGAGAGAGAGAGAGAGAGAGAGAGAGAGAGAGAGAGAGAGAGAGAGAGAGAGAGAGAGAGAGAGAGAGAGAGAGAGAGAGAGAGAGAGAGAGAGAGAGAGAGAGAGAGAGAGACCGAGAGAGAGAGAGAGAGAGAGAGAGAGAGAGAGAGAGAGAGAGAGAGAGAGAGAGAGAGAGAGAGAGAGATCGAGAGAGAGAGAGAGAGAGAGAGGTCAATATCAGTGCTCGATCCAGGGTACCCTCTGAGCTTCCATCAGATAAAGTCGACTTCGATTGTCCGGAACAGGCGTGGAATGTCCAACGCTGGGACTGTGATTCAGATTGCCTCGAACACCGGTACCAATGTACCAATTTACCAATGTGCCTGCACGAGCCTGGAGCCTGCTCATGAGGCTACTATGTAGTATGATGTGCCTGTACCTGTACATGATCATTGCCTGGACTTCTATTATTATTATTTCACAATCACGATGACATAGTGCCAATAAGCATGTGATGCGGGCGATTTTAACCAGCCATGGCTTCTTGAAACTAGGTAGCAGATGCACATGTAGCTTAAACAAAGTTTTGGTTCAATGTTACACTTACATTGAGTGTGCAAGAATGGACTCGGATGGAGAGCCAAGGATACATTTATAGAAAAGAAAAAAAGGACAAAGGAACTACAAGTTACGCTGTAATGTCCACTAACACCACCAGTTACTAAACAATCAGCTCGTGCGATAACATTGCGCGACACTGACCGACGGTACTGACGTTCTACAACTAACTGGCTATCAGCTCTAGCACATCTTGGATGCGCACTCCAACAGCCTTCCAACTTCGTGGTTTGACCGCATTGTCCAATGGTCTTGCCAGTATCGTCGTCGACATGCATGTACACCCGCCAACGACGTCCTTCACAGCTGAGACTTTCGGCTCGTGCTTGTCTTGGTGGCGCTCATCTTCTCCTCCTAAACCTATGTTATCATAATATCTTGGAACCTTCCAAGTTGGAAGGCTGTTGAAGTGTGCATCCAAGATTTGCTAGAGCTGAAAGCCAGTTAGTTGTAAAACGTCAGTGTCAGTGGCGTGCAATGTTATCACATGAGCTGATTGTTTAGTAGGTTTCGAGCAATTGGCTTTGTGCATAAACCCATTCTTATGTCAGGTACATAATTATTATTTGGACTGCATGCTTGGATCTGTCTATTTCAATGATTGTATTTTTAATTTTAGATCCGAGTCCACCATGACCCACCCCTAGCCAAACCTAGCCAAAGCCAAGGTTGCTGATACCGCAACTCAAAATGAGCGAGTTCTTGTGCATAATTATAATGACCCCAAAACTTGTGACACGCAAAACAGCAGCGGCAATACTAGGCAACACTGTAGTCTAGTCTACTGTGGCTTAGCATAACCATGATAACTGCCTAAGTAAAGTCATGGCTATTTTGAAGCGCATACATGTACAAGTTGAAGTACATTACAAGTACATGTACATGTACATGTGTGAATCAATATTATTCACAGACTGATAGTATACTATTGTGATCGTAAAACATGCTGGCTATGGAAATTGAACAGACTTAGAAATTATTTTTGTTAGCGCTTCGCAAACACCATTCGTTCATTATAATCATAGCAGCATTGCTAAGTGCTGCCACGTAATAGTGACAATACCAAGAGTACAATCATCTTGATAATGCAGAAGTATATTGTACATGTATGTACAATGCCATGTACAGTCATGTACATGGCATTGTACATACATGTTCTTCGGGAAGTACACTTGGAATGATGATTTGATGCAATGTTTCAGGGCTTCTTGTTGAAGCGGAGTATCACGAGCACTTTTAATGGTCTCCTCCAAGGCGCTTCTCTGCTCACGGTTGCGAAGTACTAGTAGTTCGCGAAAATGAAGAAAGTAAGTAGCTACATTGTAGTTGCGAAAGTATCACGTAAATTGTTACACGTTAGTTGCGATTTCTTCCAGAACAACGCAAAAGTAAGTTGCGAAAAAAGTGGTGAGCATCTTTGGGAAAGGGAAGAAGGCTTCAAGAAGCACGATACTCGAATTTCTCGATAGCTAGCTGTTGCAGCGCATGCAGCACGACAGCTGTTGCCATGGCGTCGAGGAGACACCGCGTCACAGCATCACCAGATCACACTGTACTACAGTGTACTCACGTCATCACGTGGACCATGGAGCGCGCGCGGTCTTTTCGCTTCTCAACTTTTTTATTTGAATCCCCGGTTGCTTTTGCATGTCAAAGCAGCTAGCGACCCAATAAAGCTGCCAAAATAATAATGTCGAGGATTGTGTGAGTGCTGCAAAGGGTAATGAGTGAAAGAGGAGATAGAGGACTCAGTGTTTGGCACTGAACAGTGAGGACCATCATTCACAGCATTTTCCCATCATCTTACACGCCAAGCCGCAGTGTTGCCTAGCGCCTCAGCCCTGTCTGGTATACTGCCATATGACTGGGCTCAGGTCAGCACAAAACGTGTAGAATTGCTTCGATCATAACTGGATTTTTAGTCATTTGTACAGAGAGCGGTGTAAAGAGTTCCTTGCAGTCAGTCTGAACGAGAACACACGCTCCGTGGACAGCTCCTTTCCCACCCCGCTAGAGTACGGGTTAGTGCACTGTGTAGCGATTCAACGGGCGGGGTAGCGCTCAAGAGGGTAGTAGATACAGTGATGGCTGCTACGGGCGCATCAGGCACGGGAATAGAGGATGGCACCGAGACACGAGGACAGTAAGTACAGCCACTGTACAGCAATATGATGTTCTACACACCTCAGTCACCAACATGATCTACTACACCCTCCAGACTCCAGTGGCATAGCTGGGCCACCTTCTAGGGGATGCATCTTCAAGCAGTTCGACCTGGTGGTTTGTACAGAAATAATTGCAGTGCACCTGCTGTACATGTAGGTAGGCATGGGCAGGTAATGCTAGCATTATGGCTGGCATTATAGTCCCTTTTTTCCAGGTGGCATAATGCTGGCATTATAACACCATTTCGCATGCAAAATTGGCATTACAAGCATAATTGCCGGTCGACAACCGTGTCATGCATGAAGCTGGCTAGGTCCAGTTCCGAAAATCGTGCATCTGAACCCGTCGGGCTTCGTCCGGAGACTTGACGTTGCAAATCAACCTTCTCAGTGGATTGTTGTAGACAACATGCTCACTGCCGTTTAAGTTTTTTTTCTACGCTTTGGCCTTGATCCAAGACGGACTTCTTAAATCGACTTTTCCAACTTTCAAACTGGCATTATGGAGTAGTGTGAGCATTAAAAGTGGCATTATAGCATTGCCTTTAGCATTATCGCAGCAAATAGCTAGCATTACCCGCCCATGCCTACATGTAGATGTAGGTCTGCACCTGCAGCTAGTTACGTAACTGTACAGTGAAAGCTGTCTAAGACGACCGCTGCTCAAGGGACCTGCAAAATGTGGTCTCCGTTGCCAGGTGGTCGCCTTTTTCAGGGTCGTTTGGCTGCCAAGAGCATCCCTTGGTCCTGGTTACAGTGCCATTCTGAGGCAGGTGGTCGCCTTGACAGGTTCTACTTAGCACACTGGCACTCAATTCTGGCTTTACAGAATGCACTGAGTCTGAAGTGTGATCTCTCAGGCCTAAACCTGCACTTGCAGAACAAAGGTCGAAAGATTTGATTTGGGGGGGGGGGGGGGAGTGCACACCCCCCCTTCCCCCTCACGGACGGGGTGCCTGACCTACACACACTCACCAGCATGATCTTGTGAATAACTTCGTTCACCTAGTAGATCTCCAAAGGCTGAATTTTACGCACACGGTGATACCCAATGATAACTGATGCGACACTGTCTGTGAATGTCCTGTGACTGTACATGTACGTGGAATAGCTGCGTAAGGTCTGGACTCTGGAGAGGTCATGGCACGTTCAGATTCCATGCATGGTCTGTCCTGCATATGAGCAATATCAATGATGATCACAAAGAGTAGTAGATCTACTCTTGCCGTAGCTTGATACATGTACTGTTGACTGACCAAGCATACACCTAGTACCTATACACCGGCACACACTGTATTTGATGATGGGCATGGCACTGTCAGTCGCTGAAGAACTGGGGGGGGGGGGGGGTCAGCCTTCTAGCCTAGACCTTTCTTATTTTCATGTACTACAGTCTATGCACAGTTGAGTCACCGTGTATACATTGGTATGCTGTGCTGTGCTTGATGAAATTCTAGCCTGGCCGTTCTTCAGCGCTCCATTCTTCGGCGCTGAACAGTACTTTGGGGGGGGGGGGGAGGTATTGAGGTATGTATGCACGGAGCATTTTTTCAATATTCCTCTCCCCTTCTGTCTATTCTGCATTCCCTCCAGCCTTGACCAGCAGACGGAGATGTCCAGGGAGAGGATATTGTCAGTGGAGAAGGCATTTGCAACAGCTACGCAGGACATGGCTGGTGTGGTGCGACAGATTGCCAAGTTGAGGAATGCGGGTGAGTCGGGCTGCTCTTGTTCAGTCCATTGCAGTGAAGCAGGGTATTCTTATGTACCCGTAATGTCGCGTATTAAAGCCGGGTTTTTTCCTGTAGAAGCCAATGTCAGGGCTAGGCTTCTATTCAAAGCAGGACTGGTATTTCTATGCGCGTCAAGACTGAAACCAGGCGTATTTGCCGACAGCTTGTCTTAAAAGTCAGGCTTCTATTCAAAACAGGCTTCTATTTGGGATAGGCTTTAATACAAGACACTACGGTATCTAAATACAGAGTGAATGTACTTTGGAGAGCGGGGGGGGGGGGGGAGGAGAGCAGAGCATGAGTCTGGAAACGCTGATAGTTTTCTCTTTGACATGGATATTTGGTCTGAAGAAGGGCTGAGGCTTCACGGATATTTGGATCGTTGAATTTGAGCTAGATTTGACTGAGTTGTGTCCTGTTGAAGTCCCACAATTGAATGCATAGAATTCTATGCATACATAGGCTCTCAAAAGGTTAGCAAGAGTGCTCTAACCAGTCGGCAATGAAATAATTATGTTGTATGGTGCTGTCACCATTGCTGTACAGGTGATGTACTGGTGGAGAACTTTGCAAAGTACGCCGACACTGAACTGCCGTCGATGAGAGAGAACCTGCAGGCCGTGTGTGAGTGTCTTGCAGCTGTGGAAGACCACAGGCAAGCCCATGTGAGTACCCGTCACCGGAATATGTTAACCTTTCATGCATGGCTTTAGTAGCACTACATAGACGTCATACACGCTACGGTTACTATGGTGTTGGCCGTATCACTCTGTGTCCCAGGTCCACCGTAAATCAAATAAGATGCACTGATTTGGGCTCTAATTTTCGGAACTTTTCCGTGGAACCACCCGAAGGCCAAGTATAATTGTACGTCATATGGCTAGCCATACCACCCTAAAACACCGTCCGACACCTCTGCACTGTAATACCCCGCACAAACCCGTGTCACGGTTCTGTTCTGAACGAAAGGCATATATAAATGGGCGAAAATATGCTGAATACCAGGAAAGAAAATTGGGCTTTGCAGACTGGGTACATAATGTTTCCTACTCACCTGTGTTTGTCCAATAAAGTCAAAACTAGGGTTTCTATGTCTGCAGCACTGTGACAAATACACCGTACTAGTACTTGATCGGATATCTTACACGGTCACCGCTATTCTTTAGACACTCTGTGTGTTTGGACTCAACGCACCCCCAATCCCCCATCGTGATGGAGATTGGGGTAATCAGGATGAGTGGACTACAGGATTTCGTAGCATGTTTTAACTTGAAAGGTTTTAAAGCATTTTTTACTAGTGTGAGCATGTGACCTGTGTCTGCATGCATTGCTGGGTACATGTAGCAGGATTTCGGCGACGCTATTCTCCAGCCCAAGACCGCATCATGATGTCATTCTGCTCCGATCAAAACGATCGTTAGTTACGAATTGTTGTGGTACCTGCCTCTAAACAGTGATGATTCACCCCCCCCCCCCCTCCCTCCCCTCCTCCCTCCCTCTCTTTCTCTGATTGTGGCTTTGCAGGTTTCGCGCGTTGAAACTCAAGTAATCCATCCGCTGACCCACTATGAGAAGACTTGCAAGTTAGCGAAGGTGAGCTACCCCATGCCATCATGTTAAAGGGGAAGTTAAGGCAAAAAATAAAAATTCACCAGTTGTAGTCTTCGGGGTGCTGAGTCGAATGGTCTTGGTCCGAGAAAGCTGAGACGCTCCCTTCCTACTTGAATCCCAATCGAACTCGCGCACTTCCACCGAAACTGGGTGACTGCGCCCTACTAGATGGGGATTTGTATGCAAAATGTCACTAAAAGCGCCGTTTCGTTCTTATAAAAGCACGGATGACCGCGATTGGCCCATATGTTGTAGTCTTTTGGATGCTGAGTCGACTGGTTTTGGTCCGAAAAGGCTGCGATGCAGCGTTCCTCCTTTATTCCCAATCGAACATGGTTGAAGAAGCGGTCACGTGCTCCTGCGTACACCAGTCAGCTGGTCACCGTGCCTGCAGGGAACAACTTACTAGCCTGTTTGACCTTTTTTGGGTGCAGTCCTGTCACTCGAGTTGAACTCGAGTTGAACCTTGGTGTGAAAGTTGTCGCCTGCTGGCGTGGTGACCAGGTGATTTGGGCACCCAGGAGCACGTGACCACTTGTTCAACCATGTTCGATTGGGAATAAAGGAGGAACGCTGCATCGCAGCCTTTTCGGACCAAAACCAGTCGACTCAGCGTCCAAAAGACTACAACATATGGGCTAATCGCGGTCATCCGTGCTTTTATAAGAGCGAAACGGCGCTTTTAGTGACATTTTGCATACAAATCCCCATCTAGTAGGGCGCAGTCACCCAGTTTCGGTGGAAGTGCGCGAGTTCGATTGGGATTCAAGTAGGAAGGGAGCGTCTCAGCTTTCTCGGACCAAGACCATTCGACTCAGCACCCCGAAGACTACAACTGGTGAATTTTTATTTTTTTGCCTTAACTTCCCCTTTAAGTAGCAGCTGCTGGGAGCCGTTATCTAGGCATTGACGGTCAACCTTAATTAAAGGTGCCTCTATGCGAGAGGAGCTTTCATTCAAGAGTGATTGTTATTTTTTTAATAGGTCTTGGAAGTGATCATGTCAGAAGTCAACAAATAACAACGTCTGTGTCAAATTGCATCCATCCCGACCAGTGACCACCATGGCAAAGCACTAGTGCACATACAGTATCTGGTGGGGGTCACGCATCATGTGTGATAACATTGATGTGGACCCAAACGTCAGCGCTTTCATGTCTATTGGTTGTGAGGTAGCAAGCCCAATACCCTGGTACTTGATCTGTTGTCGAAGTACTGGGTCATTTGGGGGGGGGGGGGGGAGAGACTACACATAAACTATGTGAAGAGAACTTCTATACAGAACCGCCGGAAGCAGTTTTTGATTGGTCCGATAGTTTCAGTGTCTTTCATACTAAGTTGTTTAGGATATGGCGGGTACACATGACCTCCATGGTAGTAAAGAAGTGTTGCCATTCACATTTTAATCATTCAATTTTGCTGTTCACCTGTTGAATTCTTTGCTCTCCTTGCATTCGTATCATCATTGCTTTGTGCGTTCAATAAAACACCTTTTAGTAAACAAGTGTTGGTGGTTAAAATGTTGGCCCGGTAATAACCTGACCAACCGGACCGGTTCCGGCGGCCCTGCAATATGAGAGGGGTCTTTGACATCTGGCCTTTCTAATCTGTGTGTCTAGGACGGCCTAAAAGACCGGAAACCGGCCCGCGAGAAAGAGATCAGCAAACAGAAGGTGTACGACAAAGTACGCCGCGATCACCCAAACGATACACGCAAGATTGGCCGAGCGTTGGAGGAGATGCAAACTGCTCGTGCCGAGGCTGCGCAAGTGTCCAAGAAAGCCGAGGAACACATGCGAGTGTACGAACTACAAAAGCTAAAGGATGCCAAGGTATGTCCCGCTCATGCAACCAAAGCCTATTTTCTGTATGGCAGATGGATGTTAAAACTATTTTGCCTCAGGATCACATAGCGTCACATTTGATTAGCATGCAAAACCGTGTTCTGCGTTCTTTGTAAGGACGCTCTGCCCATTGAGACATTGAGGACTTTGTGGATAGAAGAATATTTCCTGAAGCAATGCCAAAGCGCTTACTTTCGTATCTGCTTATGTGCAGTGCATGTTCCCAACTCACATGACATATTGCTGGTGACAGGGGGAGGGGGGGGGGGGGATCATAACTGTTTAGGCAGGCATCACAACGACATTGAATGATCATTTGAATGTATGAGGTACGCAATCAAGTACATCTGCACCGCCGGAATCAGGTTTTGATTGGTCCGGCTCTTCAGCAGCAAACAATGTGTTGGTGGCAGCATGCGGTACACTGTGTACAACGTGCTGATCACCAGCTCAGCTACTGTACATGTAGCTCAGCCAAATGAGCTGTTTGTATGACAACCTAGGTAAGGAACAAGCATAGCGAGGATCCAGAACAAGTTCTCTCGTTCTGCTGTGAATGTGTAATATACACAACACAGGCGGTGGACACGGTACGGTCACTACGGTATTGACCGTACCACTTTTGCCCCAAGTACCCCGTGAATCAATAAAATACACTGATCTGGACTCTTGGACTCTAAAATTCCAAATACTTTGGCTCCGCCGTCCCTTTCCCCACGAGTAAACTGTACTTCAGATGACTGACCGTGCCACCCTAGTATACCTTCCGACGCCCCTGCACAAGTACATGTGCATTTGCCGGAGGATGCACCCAGTGTGCTGACAGTGCTCAACACCGCGGAGGCAGAGCTTAACACACAGAACAATAAGGGCACTAATGAGGCGAATCAGCCTTGTTTATTCTGCCGGCGCTGCACATGTACATTTGTTCATGAGTGCATGTTCTTGTGCATTCCATTCCTATCATGTGACCTACAGAGCATATTTGGTGACTACCTCATGTCCTGTATGACATTCCATGCAAAGTCTTTGGAGCTTTGCTCGCTGGCGTTTCAAAATCTGAACGGTGTAGACAAGGAGACATACCTTGAGGTAGGCCGTGCCACACTACACGAGGCTGTTCCTTGCAGTGGCCTGCTGGATCCTTGTGAATGTCACTGCATCTGCGTGTCCCCGCACACGGCATACAGCACAGTTGTATGTGCAGTCGATTTCCAATCGAGAGGTGGCGGGTTCCATTTCTGACGAATTCGTTTGCGTGCAAGTCATGACTGGATGGGTTGGTGCAGTGCCTCAGCCCAGTAGATAATGAACATACCGTATTATCTCCAATATAAGCACAGTCTCCGATATTAGCACGTCTCCAATAATAGAACACCTTGCGGCGGCATTCAAAAAATAAAGTGCTCAGTCTCCATTATAGGCACACCTGTGTGAAGTGCTCACTGTGAAGTGCTCTGAAAACCACCCGGGCCTCCAATAAAGGACACCGTACGGTAGTATATGTACGCACATTGCATGCACATGTACATGTTATCATGGTCAGTCGCGCAATCGCGCGCGGTGCACCAACCTCTGAAATGAGGTTGAAATAATAATGGAACAGTCTCCAATAAAGGAACGTCTCCATTAATAGCACGGGGCGGAGGTACATTGAAAAAATAAGGACCGTGCTTTTATTAGAGATAATGAACATACTTGACAGTAGACGTACATAACCTATTAACCATGCTGTGTATAAAGATGCAGATAATACTGCTCTCAAAGGCTCTCGTGAACACAAATTGCAAATTCACATCCATTCGCGAAAATCGAAAGGTTTTACTTGACGATAAAGCTTGAGAGTACACTGTATACGTGTACTAGTGAAACTGGAAAACTTTCAGGATGTTCTTAGAGAGCCTGAAATGTGTCCTTTTCTGAGTATTATCGCATTCTTGTCTGCGAGGAAACTGTTTCCCTGTCTCTAAGATTTCCTGGTTTACAGTATACTGATATGACTAGCTACACCCTTGCAGTTTCCACAGTACACTTGAAGAGAATTTCCCTGTTTTTGTGTGTGTGTGTGTGTGTGCACGTGTGTGTGTGTGTGTGTGTGTGTGCACGTGTGTGTGTGTGTGTGTGTGTGTGTGTGTGTGTGTGTGTGTGTGTGTGTGTGTGAACACATAGGAGTTCCGATTAGCATTCCATCGGCGGACTGCCAAACCCGGACTGTCTCAGCTAGGTGTGTCGCTGGCTGATGGCGCCGCTGGCGCTGGTGTTGCTACTCAACAGAGCACTACATCTGCGATATCCCGATCACGCGAAGACCTGGCAGCCAGCGGTCGCCCAGCACAGCTAACGCGGGTACTAAGCCACGAGGGAGGCCGCCGACATTCCGAGGCGGACACAGTAGGACAAAATGGCGTTGAAGACGATGGCAGCGATGTCGACGAAGATTACCTGGAATGATGCGGGTGCTAAGCCTTTGAACTTGAATGATTTGAAGTGAGTGCTGCGGGAGTGACTCTGTGTGTAAATTAAATTGATACCAAGTCGTTTTCGCATTGCATGACACATGAGCTGGTTAGCTAATTATGAGCGCTGTGATGGCCAAATAATGAAATGTAACGTCATAATAATAATATTATATTTATAGTGTTTCTATCACTGAGTGGATGAGGTTAAATCCTAGGCCCATGGAATATTCATCCGTCCGTGTAAATCATGTAGTTCCCGTGTGCCATTGGATTCCGGTGCGCACTGTCATTGTATCTACATGTATATGGAATATACACAGAAGCCTTGCTTGGTAGTTAAAAACATGTATATGGAACGTAGTGTTGGCTGGTCCACTACTGTACTGGGGCAAGCTCCTGAACAGCATGTTTTTTTAAGCCAAAACGACATAGCATGATAGGGTCCTCCTTCACTTTCCGGCTGGCATCTCCCACAATTGAAAGCGCGACTGTGCACGGCATGGTTCAACCAACGAGCACACTTGTTTTTCAGCCGGGTGCATTCCCTTCCTGCATGAAGGCTTTAGGGAAACGGCCAGTGTGCTGGTTCGTTGCTACTGTTGAGCGAAATTGGCAATGCGCCCTCCAATATCACGATATACTGCATGCGTGGAGTAATGCATATTGGTATAACTGTGCACAAACGTTCCCCAGCCACCATTCTTCAATTACAAACTGGACGCAACCCTGCAGCTCCGGCAGTGTTCTCTTCCTCACAGCGTACCAGGATGTCCGGTATTCTTGGAAATTATCAGTTGTAAGATTTGATGATAAAACCATAATATTGGATAGCACGTTAATCCTCGGGTAAATAAGGAGAATTCATGTGTTTGAAATCAATGATAAGGAGATAAATGGAGATATCAAAGTATCCGTCAACACAAGCGTATTTATTGCTCTCTCTACAAGCATTGTACAGACTATTGAGTACATGTATCAGCCAGCCTAAGTTGGTAACACGCCAGCTCTGCTGGATAGAGCACAACACCACCCACGCTCCATATACTACAATGAACCTGTGGTAAAACTAGAATTGCATGGTCAACATGCATACTTTTAACATCTGGATTACGGTGCTGTCCTAACTACAGAAGACCTCGGCATGAAGCCGAAATATCAACACACGTATATCAATAGTCACTGATAACACAGAGGTATTCCGCGTGTACACATCTGCTACCCATCCCACTGGTGTGCATTGATCATCTAACCGTGTCGGGTGCGAGTCTGCGACACGGGTTTGCCAAAGCCAGCCTGCATGGGCTCTGCAAAAGAAACGCCTGTATCAGTGTTTGGCTGTGGAAGTAAAAATAATCTCAATCAATCAACTTACTCGGCCCGGATGAGCATTTTGAAAGATAAAATGCATTGCAAAAACACCACGTTACTCCAATTAGCTGTAAGATGGTACTCGGTTATAACTGTTAGTCACCACAGTGCAGTGGCTGTTACAACATTGATCACCAGGCTCATAGTGCCGTCAGTACCGTGATGATATACCGGCACTGGTACTGTACTAAGGATGGGCACCATGATGTAACACACTCAGTCAGCTGGATTCAGTTGATGCTCACATGTTAGAGGCACGCGGGCAGATCGGTGTCACAGTGTCTGTGTCATAATGTAAGTCACTGCAGACACCACATAATGCGGTGTGATCGATAGCGAGCTATGAAGCTGAGACGTCTGGTTGGCTGAGCTTAATTAATGGGCCCGACCACCACACTCCTTTATCCACTTCAGTTTCTGATGATAGGTGGATTTTGTAGAAAAGGAAGAAAAAGCTATAGAGTCAGCACCCTCAGCCCTATGGTGCTGGAACTGTAATGTTGTATGCACCCTCCAACCACCTCTTCATCTCGTCAAGCATCACAGCGCCCATGTCCTGAAAGTTGGCAAAGAACGCCAGCTCCTGACAACCGGACCTTGACATTCCCTGCAGCAGCAGAAAGGGGAAGGAAGTTATGCAGTGTCAGCAAGTGTAAACTCACATTGCATCAATGGCATTAAAAACACACACACACACAGAGCTTTTAAAATATGCAACTGCGTGTAGTAATAGTGAAGCACAAAATTGGCCTTGGCTGCAGTTCCCATTGCCCTGCAGTCCATTGTACTGCAGACCAGTGCATATGTGCCATAGTGTACTACCCCCCCCCCCCCCCCCTTGTCGCTGTACCGTCAGGATGCCTCTGTACTCATTGGCTGTGCAGTTTACCTGAGATTCAATCTGCATATCAGATACAAGTATACAGATTGAATCTGTGTACTAGCACCTGGTACAGTCAGACCTCGCTTAACCGCACACATTCGTTTTCCACACAAAAATATCCGGGTAGGCGAGGGAACCGGATAATCGAACACACATACTGTATGCATGCATGACATATGCTGTAAATCGGTAACCGACGATTTCTTCCGAATGGCGAGGGATCAGGATAAAAGAGGACCGGATAAGTGAGGTCTGACTGTATACGGATTCAATAACTGCATTCCCTGCAATATACGCACTTGAAACATCCTAGAGCAGTTGAAATGATGATGGTTGCGACAATTCCAACACTATGAAAACACTCAGCGTAACAAATCCAGGCGACAGATAACCATATCAACCGCTACTCACCGTAAGCACAGTTTGCATGCTCCACTTGCTGTTCAGCTCGCCATGCGGGTACAGTAGTGCTCCACCGCGTGGTTTGAAGCGATAACCCATGGCTCTAACGAACTCATCAATGAGCTTCACCTCATGGCTATCACACTCCACGACAAATCCATCCAGACCACCAATTACCTGAACAACAAAGAAAACAGGTCAATGATGCACAGATAGTGGGAGACAAAATACGATTGTATCAAGCCATGATTTGAGTGTAAAGGATTAGTGTTTGTGTGGTGATCAGTTCAATGATATGAACTTGCGCATAGAGCCTAGTCGAGAAGCTGGTCAGTAAACAGCTGGGTGGATAGATGGGTGGTGGCTTGGTGGATGCATGGATGGATTGACAGATGGATAGATAGGGTGTGTGTGTGGAGGGATAGGTGGATGGGTGGATAGAATGGATGGGTGGATGCGCATGGATGGATAGATGGATGGATCAGTGGATGGGTGGACGGATGGATGGATTGATAGATGGGTGGGTGCATGCATGCATGGATAGATGCTTGGAGCCAAGGGATGGATGTATGGCCGGGTAGCTGGAGGAAGGGATGGGTAACAGATGGATCGGTGAGTGGGTGGCTGACTAGATGAGTGGATGGGGGGGGGGGGGATGTATAGAGATATCGTAAGTAGATGCCGGGTGGATGGATAGGCGAGCGGGTGGGTAACTGGATAGGGGAGCGGGGGGGGGGGGGTAACTGGATAGGCGAATGGGTGGGTAACTGGATAGGCGAATGGGTGGGTAACTGGATAGGCGAGCGGGTGGGTAACTGGATAGGCGAGTGGGTGGGTAACTGGATAGGCGAATGCATTGATGTGTTGAGACAAGGATGGAGGGCAAGTGTAATGGGGGGTAGGCCGGTGGGATTAATTAAGGTGCATGTGATCCGGGGCTGATGGGTGAACAGTGAACACTGAAAACACAGATGAGTCAAACATGTAGGCAGACTGGTAGACTGGCAGCCACTCACACAGATGACCAAACAGACAGACATACACACAGACGTACGGGTGGACAAACAGAAGGCAGATAGCCGGAACTTTGCCCCCCCCCCCCCCCCCCCCCCCCCGCCACACACACACACACACACACACACACACACACACACACACACACACACACACACACATACACGCACACAAAAGCTGGTATTATTCTTACATTCAGTATGGAAGCTGGCGTAGCATGAGAGTCCACAGAACGTGACAAGACCGTCATGCTCTTGTTATGCTGGTGCAATCCACTGCCAAACACATGCAGGAAATCTCTGTACTTCTTCGCATTCTCATAGTGCTTATCCCCATGAAATTCCACATCCAGGAAGTACCCGGAATAGTTTGACTTGAGTGCCTCGGCCACAAACAGTTTGGTGAAGATCTCTGCCCTGCCAAAATTGTGTACAGCATTGTCACCGCCCATCTGAATGATTGGGTGTATGTGCATTTCGGGCACGCGCTGCTGCAGAGGCTGGGTGAAGTATTTCCAGCAGAAGTTCACGTCGGGCAGTTTGGAGGCGGGCTCCAGAGGGCCTACACTGTAGCAGTACGATGAAGCGATGTTGATCGCACCGCGATACTTTTCTAGCAAGTTCACGTACTCCGGCAATTGGGACTCGTGCTCCACAGTCACTATCATTCGCATGCGGCGTGCTGGAAAGGGCAACTGGCCGCAAACGCCGTCAAGTCTCCATTGCAGGCTCACACCGAGCAGAATGGCAGCAAACCATGGACCGCTCGACATTTTCATTTTCCACGTTTAGTTATATCGATGTGCAGCGAGAGTTTCAGACTCGATGATACGCAGATCCCAAGCTCAGGGACAAGCACACAGCGGTACCGTCCTGTGAAGTCACAGCAGCTACCGGTGTCACGGTGAAAAGAATAGCAATGAAAGACGGTACAACTACTAGTTACAACAATTTGCAAACAAACCAGCACAGCCTACATGTTGTGTTTTTGTAGCAAATCGATGGAAATGTCACCAAAGAAATTGGCAAATTCTTTCGCACCAACCTCCTCACTCATTCGCCGCTGAACTCACGTGACAGTGTTAGTCCGGGAGCTGAAATCTGTAGGACGCTTTTTATTTTCGGGGTATGCCACTTCAGAGGGAGGACTTGAAACTTCGCACAGAGGTAGGTAAGGGTCTCTAGAGGACGATTTGAGAACTTGGCCGTCCCGAAGCTGTGCACCAATGCCGGTGCAAGGAGGTTTGTTCGCTCGTCGAACACTATTTCGTTGCCGTGATTTCACAGTTTTTGCGCCATTCAGCGCTTGAAAAATGGGGAAAATCAGCGGGTTTCGCTGACGTAACCAGACATTTTCATGCGAATGACTCAATTTTGCTAGATTTTCAAGAGAAACACAAAGAAACACGAAGCGAAACGCAAAGTCACACCGTCGATGAAGCATTTTTCATTCTGTTTGTATAATTGTGTCGTTCTGAGTTCTGAAGTAACATACAGTGATACAGTAGCTGGTTCGTCGGAGGAGGACATGGCTGGTGTTCCTGAGATTGTCGTGCGTAACGGCTAAATGACTTGCCACTTGACCCTGATGTCGACAGGCAGGTCTCGTAGGAACTGTCCGTCTCCATCGAGGTGACTCTGGATTGTTTTTACCAATAGTGTTTTGTAGATTGATCCTCACTACAAACAAGAGTACTCCTGCTACAAACGATATAATGCTAGTCAATGAGCGGACTGACAACGTGTGTTAAAGGTGGTAAGGTACACACCATGGCAGCTGCCTTGAACGGAATCTTTGATTATACCAGTGAACGTGGAAATGCATGACTTATCTTGAATAACGTCTCTTTGAATCATTGTTTTGTTGAAGTTTCGGGTGCTGCACAATGACATGCGCGTACGTGAAAGCATTCACATTGTAGAAGATCATGGGATGATTATTTCCCTACTTCATTCAGTCCTTTGTGTGGTAAATTGAGTAGTAGTAGACGTAGTATATTTTAGGAATTTCCGCAAACGCATCAGTAAATGTGGCGGTAACCTGTAGAATATAATCATTTTAAAACTACAGCTACGGTGCATCATATTTATGTGAACAAAGGCTGAATGCAGATATGTAAACAGTGTCATGGACGCGATATGCATCGGCACCACCATCGGCACCACCGCATACATCCAGGCAAGACGATGTAGCGCAATATCTGTGTTGAACGGTTTTTGATCCCTTCATCATGGAGAACAGTATCCATTCTTCATCCGGTTTGCGATCCTCTGCTCTGTGCTGCCAACGACGTCCACTTGCTGCTCACATGTGTAGTGCTGCTGAGCGGGTTGCCACATTCGGACATGCATCGGCGAGTACCGTAAAAGCCCGTAATAAGGCCCTGGGCGGAAGCGTTAGTGACGGTCCAGAACATGGGCGCTAATGATTGGGTTGTCACATTCGGACATGCACCAGCAAGTATAGTACAGGGTTGGGGTGACCCGTTGCACTAGAAGCATCCAGTGCTGTAACCTTTGCGATGTTTGCAGCTATGCCGAGCAGTTATCTCCTGGGTTCCGACTGGTGCTCCGTGGAGATGATAGTAGGGCATTAGACAGCGGCTTTGTAAATTGCCATTCTGGAATGCTACCTCAGAGCAGCCGATGATGGTGACGTTCTTGCACAGCATGTTGTTGGTACCACAATCACAGCAAGTTCACTGGTGATGATTAACTTCTGGCCGCATGTTGCATGTTTCTGAGATTCGTAGATAATGACGCGCGCGTGCATGAGTGTGTGTGTTTATATGTATGTATGCGTGTGAGCATCTGCATGTGCGCATCCACGTGTGTGTGTGCGCGCGTGCGCGTGTGTCGTGCACATGTACACGTGTATGCGCGTGTGTGTGTGAGCATTTGCATGTGCGCATCCACCTGTGTGCGCGCGCGTGTGTCGTGCACATGTACATGTGTATGCATGTATGTGTGTGTGAGCATTTGCATGTGCGCATCCACCTGTGTGTATGTGCGTGCAAGCGCGCACGCGTGTGTGTGCGTGCACATGTACACGTGTATGCGTGTGTGTGTGTGTGTGTGTGTGTGAGCATTGGCATGTGCGCATCCACCTGTGTGTATGTGCGCACGCGTGTGTGATGAATGCGCGCATGTTCGCACACATGTATGTGTGTGTGTGTGTGTGTGTGCGTGTGTGTGCACTCATGCACACATGTGAGTACACGCTTGCGCGCGTGTACACAAGCTCGCACACATGCACGTGCGCGCGCGTGTGTCGTGCACATGTACATGTGTATGCGTGTATGTGTGTGTGAGCATTTGCATGTGCGCATCCACCTGTGTGTATGTGCGTGCAAGCGCGCACGCGTGTGTGTGCGTGCACATGTACACGTGTATGCGTGTGTGTGTGTGTGTGTGTGTGTGAGCATTGGCATGTGCACATCCACCTGTGTGTATGTGCGCACGCGTGTGTGATGAATGCGCGCATGTTCGCACACATGTATGTGTGTGTGTGTGCGAACAGAGAGTCACATGTGTGTGCGTGTGTGTGCAGTGTGCACTCATGCACACTCGCACACATGTGAGTACACGCTTGCAAGCGTGTGTGGGCGTGCGCGCGTGTACACAAGCTCGCACACATGCACGTGCGCGCATGTATGTTCTATCTTGTTATGTTGCATATCCCATGCTCTCCTTTGGTGCTGCCACGTAGACGTCTGTCGTAGTTCCTGTCAGAAGTGCATGTGGAACTGGCAGTGATTGTCATTCTACCTTTGTTTCAAACAACGTCTCGTTTTCGAGTTACATGATCTCTCACAGGATCCACAAAGTATTTTGTGCAAAAGCAGCTAGGCTCACCTGAACCAGTGAAGAACGAGTACCGGAACAAACAAGCTGGCAAACTGCAACGGAGTTGACACCACCAGCAGATAAATAGGCCAGGCAGAGTACCGACATGGGTGATGATGATCTTGCACGTCCGGTGACTGGTCACTGGTGCATACGGCTGTGGCACTGGCAGTCAGGACTCAGGGACGCGGAGGCCGACTTGTCAGCAAGCAACATCTCGCCTACTCTGCCGGAATCTTCGCTCGACTCGACCTCAGTCAGACCTGGAAATAGACTTTTGAAACTTTGCTTGCACGCGTTGCAGAATTGCCGGAGTAGGCACGAGTATTATTGTGCACTATTGCTGGTACACACTCTATGTTGCGCTTTTGTCCAGAAGCGCCATGCTTCGTGACTAGTGGACCTGACGATGGCAATACTATTCTCACTTTCAAAGCCAAAATCGTAATGAAAATGTATGTCACGCTTTGAGAAAGTAAGCTTGCAGCGTCGTCATCTTCTGGACAGGCGCATAGTCACTGATTTGGAATTTTGAGCGTGCGCACCTACTTCTCAAACCGAGAAGTCGGCTGAGAACGAAAAACATTTGCGCCTAAATGCTTGACAATTGTGAATTTGATCGTCGAACAAAATGCGTCCTCGCGATGTCCGTGCACAGCTTTGGGATGGCCAAGAACTCGAAAGCCCTTCTCTGATAGACCCATAACCCATTGCTGAAGAGATCTTGTACTCCATCTCGCCCGACCTGGAGCGCCACTTTTTTGAAGGTCGGCTCCCTGACTATGTGTTTCAAAAACGAACATCATAACCATGATACCATGGATACAGCTGCACGTAACACAAGAATCAAGATCATGTACTCACCGTTCATTTCCCCACTCCGGGCCCTCGTCGCAACGACTTACGTGGAATCAGCTCCCACCTACCCTTCTAGACTACAGTCTCCCCCTTCTCGCAGCGGTATGTGCACCTATAACTTGTATAAGTATAACGACACGGTCCTAAGTTTTGTAAGAGACTGTCCTTCAAGAAAAATATTGCTGCCCCCCCCCCCCCCCTCTACCCCTCTCTGATCCCTTCGCTCAACCGTAAACCTTGTCTCTCCCAGTCATCGTACCTAATGATGCGATTATTATATCAGTTCTCTCCATTTTCATTTGTCCACGGTGCACTGCTTTTACTATTGTTATGTCCTATCTCAATCTCAATCTCAAAGTCTCCCCGTTAGAAAGGTTTCCCTATTGGATGCACATGTTCTTTTCTCCTTCGTGCTGGCGCACATGAGTAGCGATGAATCCGAGACCTTTGCCTTTGGTCGGAGGAGTTACTTCTGCCCCGCCCCCTGCCCACTTCCATCCAATATGCCCCCGCCCCCGCTGTGTGCAGCATCTGATGGTTCTGTGGTATTCGGTATTTTTTTTTAAACCCTAAAAAATTGAACTCGGATGGTGAGCCAATAATGTTATTATGATGAAGAAAGGAAAACGGTAGTTCAGTAGGATGTTGACCATGTTGACGTTTCGGTTTGTCACAATTCGTCTTCGCTTAGCTTCCCCTTTCTATGTTTATTACATAAACTTGAGCCTCCCAAGTTAGGTGGTCTATTGCTTTGCGTCGTTGAGTTGTAGTAAGGCCGGTATGTCCAATAGTCTTACTAGTTTCGTCATCATCCAGTAACCGTAAAGGCTTTCGGCATTCTTTGTTGGCGTGACGCGTAGCTCATGCTCTTCTTCGTTGCGCTTTCCTTCTCCTCTTGGACCTTTCCGAACCTGAGCCTTCCAAGTTGGAAGGTAGTTGGTTTGCGCCTTGGAGACTGTTGGAGCTAGGTGTCAGGTCGCCGAATGTCTCAGTACTCCTTGCCAGTTTTGTGCCATTTTGTCGGCACTCGCTGACTGTATCGCGCGTATAAGATCTGGTTACCCACTTATTTTTATTTGAATTCGCAAGTACACACGGGCTACATGGAAGCGAATGCCATAATGAGGCCAAGAAAAAAAGGTGGAGGACTGGAGGAGGACGGTAGCAAAGCAACAGGGAGGACAATTCAGGAGCAAAATCAACAATCCTTTTCCTTTCTTCATAACAAAAAAATTGACAGTCATTTACCAGCGCCAGTACAGTGGAGAAGATACCTGCACAGTACACTACTACTATGTAGCGCCTGAACTGAAGTGAACAACAGTCAACACTCGACAACAGGCTGAAGCCGAGTGAAGGCTGAAAAGTGAAAAGTGAAAACCTTCAACTACACTACGTAGACCTGCTACGTAGATCTAGTACTAGTGCAGTGTGGCACTATCTAGTAGATCTACACTAGAGTTCAGGCAAAAAAATCAAATTCAGAATTCCCAGGAAAATTCTGTTGGAAATCGAATAAGCACGTCTTTCAAGAGCACACAGAAAATTTCATGTGAAAATCTCAAAGCAAACCTGAGATACAGTCATTTCAATTGTGGTGCCAATCATCATAGAATTGTGTTGAATTGTATGTAAACGTGTATAGCACGCATGGCACAAACTGACAAACGGACCCAGGGGAAGTTGACCAGGGGACATAGTGACAAAAACAAAAAGTTCGCTGAAAAGAGCCCAAATGACAGGCCTATATGATAAGCAATAATGTACAAACATTTCTATGTACAACAACTACCTGACGGCACGTCGCCGTGTATTGTTTCCATGGCAACCCCTAGCAACATAGCAGAAACGCAACGAAACATATCAATGATGACAATATGGAGTGAAAACGTTGCACAAGCGTGGTAAAACAAAAATGGAATGTAGGTTAACAGTGTTAACGGGAAATTCTAGCATTGTTACCATAGCAACGGAACAGGAAAAAAGTGAAGAGAACAGTTGGAAGAGGGGAAGACACAAAAAAGACAATAAAAACAGTCAACACAATAACCACAAACTTGTCTTGACCATGTCTTTGACCATGTATTTGGACAATAAAATTATTCATTTTCAACGCGGAGCCGTTTTGCTGTTGGCTCCAGCTCGCAATCTACATTGTCAGCCGAGGTGGTGGTGTTGGCGGCTGGCTCTGACGAAGCTGCTCGCTGACTGTCCACATCAGCCGGACTGGTGGTGTAAGTGGTTGGCTCCAGGGGAGTTGCGTGCTGACTGCCTGCAACATGAGCCGAGCTGCTGGTGTGGCCGGTTGGGTCAAGCGGAGTTGCTTCCTGACGCTCACCTGACTCCGACTGGCCGGATGATGGAGAGGGTAGTATAAAGGGCTCAGCCAGTAGGACAGCAATCTGATCGCTGGCTTTGTCCTTCAGCAGCCTTGCTCGACGTTGCTGCAGAGAACGGACTCTAGAGGCAAACGTGCCAACAGCAATATCTTTGGTACTGGAACCTATCAGAGAACCAGTCCATTTCAACATATCGTTGAACGAAAACTTCGAGGCATTTTTGAATGTAAGTAGCTCCAGAACGACATCGTTGGTGACAGGAAAATCACTCGTCTTCAAACAGGTAAGAGCTTCGTCTGATTTCAACGCATTTCTCAGTTTGCTTGAATAAATACCAAGCCTCCGACATGCAGGTCCAGGGCTATTCTCCTCCTCATCGGCCATGAAGAATTCAAATATTCAAATTCTCGCTGTAGAGAAATACAGAGCAGACAAATATTCCTTACCGCCTGGAACCGCTGCAAACTAGATGAAGAAAGACGATCGTTCTTACCTAATTTTGGGACGAGGAACACGATGGAAGAATCACCGTCCGTCAACGCTCAAAGGAACAACATCAAAATCGCGTTCAAAGTTTTACGGCAAGACGTGGGAAGTCCCATCTCACGACTGTGACCTCGAGTGAGACACCAAACGAAAGCTAAAAATCTCCTCTGTCAAATGGCTGTCATCTCCTTCTTCAACAAACTACAAGTCTAAAAAAAAATCAATATTTCCACGTGGCACATTTTTGTGCCATGCTCACGTCATAAATGCATGCATGACGCGTGACGAAGATTTTTCGCCGTGCTGTCACGTGACTGAACTCCCGAGAAAAAAGTTCAAGAAGTCTTTGGGAGCGCCTGTTGCACTGACGATTGTGCAACCATGGCATGCTGTCCATCAGGGAGTCGTAAAATACTGTGTATTTTACGACTCCCTGCTGTCCATACTGGGACCATAGCATAGGCCAGGTACGTATCAGGGCGATGATAGGCGCACGACGAACTGTCACCTGCAGATTAGCACGTGACAACTGAAGCACGCATTCAACTGACCCGGATTCTCTCAACCCCATGGCCCATGCCATGTGTACATGTACCCCATATCACATGCACATGAAATAGGTTGAAAATCAAACAAAACTTTTCTTTGTCAGCAATGAGTATGTTAGGGAAATAGCACTGGAAGTTGTCTTCTTTTATTACTGAGCTGAGGCGGCCAGTTCACCTAGTTCCACAATGCTAGCCTCGGTGTTCAGGTGTGCGCGTGCCGGGAGCCTCGCTGCTGGCCGCGCGAGTCTGGCCATTGGCCAACGTCGAATTCCACAGAGTAACACCAATTACAATTTGTTTTCAGTAGTACGACGCTACAAATCGGACCTTTCTGCTGCGAACAAAGCCGCTCCGGTAGCGAAGAAGAGCAATTTGTCCAGAACATGGCAGCAGATTCGAAAGCTGTTCTCAATAGCAAGACCGGAGTACGGCCGGCTTGCCTGTAAGTCTGTCAAGTTTTGAATGGTCTTGATTTTTCTTCTGTACATTTCAACTGGTTCGTTACATCCACCGCAATTACAGGGGTCGGGATGGTATTCTATATTAGTGCGGCTATGAAAAGGCCGGAGGGGGTCCGGAAGCCACCGGAAGCCCAGGAGAATGTTAGGGAAATGGGCCCAAACAGCCCATATAATACTTCATTGCTTCAAGAATCACAGGATGCTGCACGGGTCCCAACGTCCCTGTAATACCAGTACTAATGGCAGTGAGCATTAGTATTGTGACATTTCTGACACCCTCGGACGTGTAATGCGATGCCCGGCAGTGTTGTCTCTGCCAAACCTTGCATAGAGGTTGTGCCTGAGTACCGATGATCTTTGCACTTACTCAACAAAGCCATTTCGGAATACTACAAGCCACCTCCATAGTTGGTGCAGGGTGTAACATGTGATTGCATGTCTTGTGCATTGCATTATGTACAGTACATGACTGTAGTGATCATAGAGTTCAGTGATCAGGGCTAGGTCATACATCAGCTAGACATACTGGCCAACCCTCCCGTTTTCCCCGGGAAAATCCCGGAAAATCAACACTCCTCCCGGGGTCCCGGGGATTTCAAGCAAACTCCCGGAAAAAACAAAGTTTTGTCCGATACAGGATTTTCCTGAAAACTCCATGGTTTCTCCCCGAATGTCCCGGTTTTTTGAACTTTTTGCAAAGGTATGTACGGTGCTCATTCGCACTTCGAACTGTGCACAGCACTTTGAAGACCTGACCATGCAAGATCTGCACTGACAAAGTGACAGGCGCTAGGCGGGCACCGACTGATCAAACTGCGCTACAGCCTAGTACAGGGTCGATCTGTGCTGTACGCACAGCTGCAGAGTCGAATGTTTTTTTGGCGGGAAAAGCTCTTTTTCACTTGTTTTTGTGCCATCCAGGGATTTTGAGAGAAATCCAGGGATTCTGCATGTCTTGCCAAAGGATTGAGATTGTGGTGGTTGGTCAGTATGGCTAGAGAGTAGAGTGATTATGGCCCAGTCATACAAGAGCTGGACGGTGCAGTGATCAGACTGAGAGCCTGGTCACACATGCGCTGAAGAGTGGCAGAACCACTGAAGCAGCACTGCAGGAGAGAAAATTACCATGGCAACTGCAGAAAGCAGAACTACCACTTCAGCGGAAGTTCAAATCCGCTGCCTCCAAGATTTTGGGAGCAGCAGCCTCGCTTCTGCAGTTCTGCTTCAGCGGGAACACCTACATTCTGCTTTGTACAGACTCGCAACGACCAATGGGTTCGAAGTGCATGCGATAAAATGCATGGTGATATCCATGATCCAGGTGGATTTACTGTACCCCATGCATTACACTCCACAGTTCACTTCACTCTCGTAGTTCCGCCAGAGGTTTGAGCTTGCCCCATCTGTATGTGTGGCCATACACAACTGGTTCTCCTGGAGAGGCACACACCTCGCTGCTGCAGAACCTTGCTGCTGAACTATCCTCGGGGGAAAATTGCGGAAGAAAAGCTCAAAATTCGCGGCACAATTTGCGGTCAGTGTTGGCACAATTCGTGGCAAAAAAACTGAAAAGCAGGGGAAGATGGTTTCCCAAGCGGAAAAGCTGGACCAAGCTGTCATGGCATTGAATGAGTACGCTGTAGAGATTGGTCACGATCAGCTGACAACGAAGCAACTAAAAACATTTAGGTCAAGTGCATGCCATTGGCCACGTGGCCGCAGTGTGAGCGCGTCCTTACCACTGATGTGAGAGTTTAGTGCTGAATACATGTCAATCTGTTTGAGTGTTGTGTTGTGTTGTATTATGCATACCGTATTTTTCCGGTTGTAAGTCGACCTTTACGACTAAAAATAGAAGGAGAAGGGGTGGGACTTACAACCGGGATTCGACTTATAACCGGGAACTATCAGTGTCTTGCAAAAAATGACCTGCACTGCATGCACGAGTGCACCATGTGTACACATTTTTGCCAGTTTATTGGCCTTTTCAAGGATTGGGACGTTATACCCTCCAATAAGGAATGTTTACATGAGTTGTTGATGTGTTCGTAGCAGGGAGTGGTTAGTAATGCTTCGTTGGGTGAAAACTTTAAAAAGCAGAATAGAGACCTCCGGATACGGGGGTCGACCTATAACCGGGGTCAACCTATAACCGGGGTCGACCTATAACCGGGGTCGACCTATAACCGGGGTCGACTTACGACTGGTAAAATACGGTATAGGTACATGTGTCTTCTCACCTCTGTGTGTTGCATTGTGTTGTGTTGTATATACATACAGGTGCCTGTGTCCTGCTGCTCATCTCCACGGGCGTAACCATGGCAGTGCCGGCGTGTATTGGTAAAGTCATTGACATGATCTACAGCAGTGCACAGGACGATGAGCCGGAGGAGATGAGACGCAAGTTGACATCGCTGGTGCAACTGCTGGCCAGTATCTTTGTCATCGGTGCTGTGGCCAATTGCGGCCGCGTGTATCTCATTCAGACCTCAGGTTGGTCATCATGCTGGTCCGGGTGGTGTTGCTGCTGGTGGTGGCGGTGATGCTGGTGGTGGTGGTGGTGGTGGTGTTGCTGGTGATGGTGGTGTTGCCGGTGATGGTGGTGTTGCTGGTGATGGTGGTGCCGGTGATGATGCTGCTGCTGCTGCTGCTTTAGGCGTGGGGGGGGGGGGGGGGGGAGGGTGGTGGTGATGGTTGTGGTTTGGTAGTCGGGTTGTGGTGCTGGTGATGCTTGTGGTTGCGTGGTCGGTGGTTGCTGATTACTCGTGGTTGGTGGTGGTTGGTAGTTTTTGTTGTTGGATGTTGGTGGTGGTTGTTGTTTATAGTGGTTGTGGTGTTGGTGTTGCTGGCAGTGGTGCGGTTGTAGTGGGGAAGGGAAACATGTATGTGTGTGTAGGGGGGGGGGGGGGAGATGTTTGTATGTGGAGTGGGAGGAGATGTGTGTGTGTGGCGGGGGGGGGGGGGGGAGAGAGAGATGTGTGTGTGTGTGGGGGGGGGGGGGAGGAGGAGGAGATGTGTGTGTGTGTGTTTTGGGTAACCACGGCTACACATGAGTACAACCATGTGCACAGGAAGATCGTTCTGTATATTTTTTCTCTTTTTATTGCACAACTACAGGTGCAAGGGTTATCCGTCGTCTGAGGGAGAAAGTCTTTTCCAACATTGTCAAGCAGGAAATGGCTTTCTTCGATTCCAGTCATTCAGGTATGGTTAACTTGTAGGATAATTAAATTTCGTCAATGTTCCTTGTACGGTCTGATGGCAACCTACACGCATGTCACCATTGGTCTTGCTGGGGGGTTGTTTGCTGCTGTTCCTGTGCCATTTCATGGTGTGGTTTGTCATGCAGGAGAGTTACAGTGGAGTTGTGTGTGTGTGTGTGCGTGTGTGTGTGTGTGTGTGTGCGTGTGTGTGTGTTCTTGGATTGTTTGCACCACAATCACCAGCACACATCCGTTGGCAGTACAGCCGCAACGGAAATCAAGTTTGATGACCAATTACGGTTTGTCTCACCTGTTGTGGTCTGGTTGTATTTTGCTGGTTGCCAATGGTGACAATTTTGTGTGCTGATTGTGTTTTTGAAACTGAACAGGTCAGTTGGTCAGTCGTTTATCACTGGACACGACGATTGCTGGAAAAGCGCTTACGGACAATGTCAGCAATGGACTGCGATCGCTGCTCCGTGGTGCCAGTGGTCTTGGCATGATGGTGAGTACGTCCGTGTGTGCGCGCGTGTGTGTGTGTGTGTGTGTGTGTGTGTGTGTGTGTGTGTGTGCGCGCATGTGTGTATGTATGTGGGGGGGGGGGGGGGGGGGGGCAGGAGTAACTGCAGTTGGATCCCGGGACGGATACCCTGATGCCGTCAATCCTTTTTCTGCACCTTGTCCTCACCCACTTACTGAGGTGTGGTGAGCCCATAAGTGGGATCATTTTCAAGTCCACCCAGAGTTTTGGGGATTTCAGGGGGTGTTGGCCGTTGGGCGGTTCAATAGCCAATTGAGCCATCTTTCCAAGATTCCTTTTGAGTCTCTCTCCCCTCTCCCGGGGAGACCCACGTGACCAGTTTTGGCAGTGAGCAACAAGTACAAGTGTGTGGATGTGTGTGTGTGTGTGTGCACGTGCGTGCGTGCATGTGTGTATGTACTGGCGGATATTTGCCTACGCCTGCCGCAGAATATTCCTCCCTTTTAAGAACAAATACTAGCCAAACATTCCAAACTTTATTGGTGCCCTAGTTGCTCTGATTAACCTTGGTAGCATGTGCGTTGTTGTCTTATCATCTTTGCTCACTGCAGGGCATGCGCTAAGGATTAAAATATGCTCTGACACAATGTCCTGCCAGTTGCAAAAATGGCCGGACATGTCCGGACATGCAACTTTCACATCAAATCACACAATGTTCAGTGTAGAATTAATACCATCGAAATGTTATCACGACGATGCATTTCAGAAGCAGCATGATATTTGAGGCTGACGTTTTCAGGTTCCTTGAGCCAACGACGAAGGAGTCAGAAAAATTCTTGCTGCTGCGAATTTTATCAACAAAACGGGAACACATCTTACACTTCAAATTTTCGACAACGCTACGATCTGAGGGACTGCGCTCATAGCTCAGCCAAACAGAAGTTAGTTGAAAGCTCCCTATCATACTCGGCGACCCACTTGTCACAAGTGGTCGTATTGACCCTCTGGGCTTCTTTCCAAGAGGAGCACCCGCATCAGCGGTGCTTGGCTTCCTCTTGCCAGACGACATCACGAATGACTATGAGACAAAGGATTGAAGTGCCTTTTCTTTTTTGTACTTTGCAAAAAGGTGCGAGGACACTTTGTCCGGATATGTACAAAACATCCGGAAACTGACCGTAAACGGTCGGAAATTGTCCGATGTCCGACCGTTATTTCGCGCCCTGCACTGTGTAGTTTGCACTGATTAACCTTGGTAACATGTGCGTTGAAGAAAGGAAAAAGGGCACAATGTTACGAGTTATGACAAAACTGTCCACCAACGTAACCAACGTAACTGTTCCTTTCTTCATCATAATTATATTGGCTCGCCATCCGAGTTCAACATGTGCGTTGCTGTTGTTCTATCATCTTTGCTCAATGTGTAGTTTGCACTGATTAACCTTGCTAACATATGTGTTGTTGTTGTTGTTCTATCTTCTTTGCTCACTCTGTAGTACTATCTGTCACCACCATTGGCCAATGCATCACTGATTATTGTACCGCCAATCGCATGCCTCGGTGCCCTGTACGGTGTCTACATCCGCTCCATCACGCAGAAAACACAAGACGCTGTCGCTCAGTCTACGCAGGTCAGACATACAGTCATGTGTGCTTACTGAGTGCCTGGGTGCATGCGCGGGGGTGGGGGGGCATCTGTGTGGGGTGGGGTGGGGGGGGGGGGGGGGGGGCATCTGTGTGGGTGTGTGGAGGAGTGTGTGTGTGGGGGTGGGTGGGTGTGCGCATGTGGGTGTGTGAGTGTGCGTGGGTGTGCACGCGTGGGTGTGCACGCGTGGGACTTTGGGTGTGTTGGTGTTGGACAGGGTCGACAGGGTTGAAAGCTGCCATCTACTCTATGTCACCTGTGCACATGCACTGCATGTCCGAACCAGTGATTCTCTTCATGAGGCAAGTTGTGTGTCTCTCTCTCTCCCCCCTGGCTTGGTTGCAGGTGGCAGAGGAGAAGATCAGTAATATGAGAACCGTGCGCTACTTCGGACAAGAGGAGAGCGAAGTGCAGCGGTATGTTTGACCATGGTGTATCTACCCGGCAGTATATTACTAGCTGCTTGCAACTTGTCCTCTGCATGCCATATTTGTATTACTACTTGTAACTGACTGCTAACTCCAAGCTGGTAATAGCAATTTGCTGGTTCTGCTAGGCTGGGTTTTGTCAGAATACTGCTATGCCTGTGGTAGTACCTGTGGCATAGAGTGTGCTGCTGCTGCTGGCTATGGCTACTAGTATACAGTCATCCCTCTCTAATCCAGCACCCTCGATAAACCAGCACCCTCGATAAACCAGCACCCTCGATAAACCAGCACCCTCGATAAACCAGCACAATTTTCAGTAGCCAAAATGTCCTCTTCATGCACATTGCAGCAGTAAATCAGATTTGTTAATCCAGCACCCTCCCTAATCCAGCAGATTTTCCGTGGCACAAATGCTGCCGGATTATAGAGGGACCACTGTAATATACATGTGGTTCCCAAAAAATTCAACGTGGTTTACCAGTGTTAATTTGAAGTAAAGGAAATCAGGCTGAATCCTTAATTAAAACCTTGCTCAAACCAAGGCTTAGTATCAAGTGAGTAACACGTGAAGAGAAGGTTGGAGGTGAAGTAAGAGAAGGTCGAGAAAATCCTAACAATCGATTTTGGGCGGGTGCCTGGGTGCGTGCAGATGCGTGTGATTGTGCGTGTGTGTGTGGGGGGGGGGGGGGGGGGGGCATGTGTGCACGGTTGCAATCGTGTGTGTGTGTGTGTATGTGTGTGTGTGTGTGTATGGGTGGTGTGTGTGTGTGTGTGTGTGTGTGTGTGTGTGTGTGTGTGTGTGTGTGTGTGTGTGTGTGTGTGTGTGTGTGTGTGTATCATCAAGTAACGGAAGACCAAGTTTGAGTTGAAGTATCCAGCTGCTCGCTCAGTGCATCAACCTCCGTGTGCGCGCGTGTGTCGACAGGATGTGCCAGTGCTGCGAGACGGTTTTTAACGGAAGTTGTTCAAATAGCACTGGTATCACTGATGACCTTGTCTAGTTGAACAGTGTGAACTGGGTACTGGAGGGTGCTAGCCTCCGAGCATCCCCAGCAATGCTGACGTTGATTCCGATATAATACGGCCCTGACACTTTACGTATGTCTGGCAGCTGCTGCTCCTTGCCAGTTCGTCCGTTAATAGCTCGCATATCGCTAGTGTTATGTCCTGCGGGCATGAACATGATGTTGTCGCCACTCTGCCGTTGCCCTGTCCACCCGCTGTTGTTGGTGACTTGGACTTGTCTGAAATGGCCCTGGATGTCGCATGAGAAGTTCCTTCGCTGCTTCTGTATCTGGTTTGCTGTTGATAGCGTGATGGTGACTTGGTGGTGCTGCATAATCCCGTCTAGTTTGATTCCGAAACAGTTCATGCCAGAGTTCCAGCCAATATCTGTCCATGTCGCTCCAACTGCGGTGTACGCTGGAAAGGTAGCTGTCTTGTTGTCGTTTGACAAAGTCATGCCGCTAGTCTGGCACGGATCAAACGCCAACTGGTCAGCGCTCCCGCCGATCTGGACGGTAGCGGGGCTTCCTGTGAGGTGTAGACGTCCCGAGACTTGGCCGAGACTGTCACCTGTCTCACTGTCATGGTGTCACGGTATTGTCATTATTCTCTCTAACCACAAGCTCCCGCTCTTCCCTAATCAGGGCCTGAACATCTCCACGGTTTACTGCATCCCTGCGGCCATTCGCACTGGGGTTGGGGTCTTTTCTTGGGGTTACCCTTGCTCGATCGGTTTCTCTCTGTTTCGTTTTCAACTTCGAGATCTCGTCCCGGATCTTGGCGATATCACTCTCTGTACACTCTTTCAGGTGAGCCGTCTCAGGTACACTTCTGGACAGGGTCCTGTCGCCATCTTTGATCTTTTTCTCCAGCGTGGAGACCCGGTTCTGCACAGATGCCAATTCAAGACAAGTCATGTTTTTTCAAATTTCTGTGTCCCTGGTTGGCAACCAAGGCACGTAACTGTGTTTGCCCGTCTAGCAACTCTTTTTTTAAACATGTCACTTACGGCGTTGTCAGACGTCTGGGGGTTGCCGGGATGACGTCGTCAGCTGAGTCGGTTGCGCTCGGGGATCGACCAGCCTTGGGGCGCGGATCGGCGTCCATTGACTGTTTCTGGCTTACCGCAGCTTCAGAGGGCTACTGGAATTGCTGCTGCTGGCAACCAAACTGGACGTGTTGTCTGCATCATTCCGTTTCTTCCTCTTACCCAGCTTTAAACTACTGGGAAGAGGCATTATCTTTGCAAAACCCGCAGAGGTGAACCACGCATCTTCTCTCTCGCAGGCATGATGGGACTTCCGTATTGATGATGATGGTTTAAAAAACTTAACTGGTGATATTAAATGTAAAGACGTGATGCTAAGAACCAGGTGTGAATGCAGAAGAGGTCGGGGTGTCGAGGTCAGCTGGAGAGCGCAGCTGTGTTGTGGTGGGTGATGAAGAATCTGTACAGGGCCGCATGCTGCTGCTGCTGCTGAGTGAGTGCTTGAACCTTTTATCTGGGTGTCTGATTCATATTCATATTAATTTTTGAATTGTGTGTGTGTGCGTGCGTGTGTGTGTGTGTTCTAACTTGCTTGCAGCTACAATGGTGAGTTGGAGAATGTGCTACGATTGGCCTATCGTGAGAGCACAGCAAACGCACTGTTCTTCGGGGCGGTAAGTACTCATACTGTGTTGTTCTACATGATGAAGTTCCACAAGATGCTATCGGCACCGGTTGACGAATGAAGCACAGCGCGAACGCGCTCGTCATGTGTCAGAAAAATTCCGAAACCCGAAAGACATGTTTTAGCGGACCTCAGCCCGTATAGCCGTATTTCATCTGTTATCACTGTTACTGCTGTGTGTTGTGTGTTGTGTGCTGTTAGGCTGGACTTGTTGGTAACATCGCAGGGCTGGCGGTGCTGTGGAAGGGAGGAATGCTTATGCAGACTGATGCTATCACTGTTGGACAGCTAACATCCTTCCTAGTCTATCTGGCGTATGCTGGAATATCAGTGGGAGGTGCGTATAGAGATACCTTGGCATTTGTTTATGCCTTTGGCTCTGTGTTTATAAGCATACTACTGGGTAGGTCCCCGGTATCAGTTGTCTGATGATTGCCTAGCGGCATGAAACTCAAAGTTACAACCAACCTGGACGTCCTCCGCTGATTCTGCTACAGACTGTATATAGATACCGTGGTATAAGTATGTAAGTTTTGTTTGATAGATTAACATGTTGATCGGTTGACAGCATGTTACAAGGCGGAAAATGCACTGTGTTGAAAACAGCGCTCCAAGACCGAGGCTCTGCCAACCGATGACGGTTGTAGTCAGGAGCACTGCTTTCAACACTGTGCGTCCTCCGTGTTGTAACATGCTGTCAACCGATCAGTATAGATACCTTGTAGCATGCATACGACTCCCAAGACAAGCACACTAGCCTACGAGTGCATTGCTTGTACATCCACTGACCTTCTCTGAGAGCAGCAATAGCGGACAAGTTCTGAATGAAGCAGATCAAGACTTGCACAGGGTAACCGCCCAATTCACGCAACTGGCGAAACCATTGTGACTCGACCCCCATTGCGTATCGGGTATACAGGACATAGAGCACATCAGAACATCGGCATTAAACGGACGACGTATCCAATACTCTAGCCTATAGGTACAGCTGCGCGGAGACAGTGACGGAGAGAAGCTCTACCGGAGATTTGATGATTGCCTGGCAGTGTGTCCGGCAACTGTCCGTACTGTATGTCCAGTACTGTTGTGTTCACTACTAACACCTCAAAAGTTTCAGGATCGCACAGACGCCACAAGACAAAAGGTCACGTAATTCTTTACGGACTATAATGAATGAACAGTAGAATACATTGAGAAGAAGAGACTGGAAAAATACGAACTACATCGGAAAGAGAACTCTAGAACACTAAAGAAAAACAAACCACAGCATCAAGGAAAAGAACAACGCATGAGGGGTAAAGCGCTGGCCAGCCACAACGTGCGTCCAACTTTGGCATGAGCGTACAGAAGAGCGTACAGCGCTCGGAAAGCGGAAGCTAAATTTGGCGGCAAAGCGACAGCAATAGTACGGCGCGCGGCACATAAGCAGTACGAGGCGAGGCACGTATACGCGTGTGCGGCAAACATTACACACCATGTACCATATATGCATGAACAGCGCGGGGCGCGTACTAACTCATTCAACATCAGTGCGCGGCGCAGGCATCTAGCTAGCTGGCGCAAGCATGATCATAATTGCATGCCATCACGCAATCAGCGCACATAAATCGCGCATCAAATAAATAAGTAATCAAACACAAATCAACACATCAACTAAATAAATCAACGAGCTAGCAAGAACACAATTCAAAAATGCAACGAAGAAATAATTACTATTCTAGTCGGTTATTCGCATGGGACCAAGCGCAATGTCCAAGCTGATGAACTGTGATTGCACAAGGTAAGCCCAAGCTCCTGAGCTAACCGTTCTGGTGTGCAGTCTTCTTCGTGCTGCAAACACACACTACACAATGTGTCGTATCTCGTAACAAGTACTGTACCAAATCACAACGAACACTAACAATACGCAATAGTAAACAATAATCAAAAACACTACGCAAAAAAGCAAAGCAGGCAGCACCTAGCCAGGGAGACAAGCAGGAGTCACGGTCGCAACGAGATCTCGACGACACCCCAGAAGACCTTTCTCCGACACGATACACAACATTCTCCCCACCAAAGGGCTTCAACCACACTGATCACAAATCAAGACGAGGTGGTGGTCGAACGGTACGACGAGATCGACGCGTAACTTGCGGTTCAACGGTCGTCGAAGGTATTTCAACATCATCGACGACGTTGACGGGATTACACTCGCGGGTGTCTGCGGCTGCGGCTCAGCGTCCACAGCAGGCGGCTCAACATGCTCCTTCGCTACTTCCAACGGAACCAAGCGTTGAATGGGCCGTAGCATGGACGATTGGCCAACTTGGACTTTGGCCACCCTGCACTTGCCATCTCTTCCAGGATACAGCTCTGCGACCCTACCCAAGCGCCATGATTGCCGCTTCCGGTTGTCGTCGGCAATAAACACAACGTCGTTCACGACAATCGGAGTTGACTTCGACCGATGATACTCACTGAGACGAATGAGATACTCAGACGACCAACGCTGGTTGAGGTGCTCGTAGACGGTGTGGACATACTTGACTCGAGCGGACAACTGCCGTGGATCGAGTGGTCTGTCCGACGAGGCAATACCGGTTGCAAAGATGTCTCCCAACATCATGGCTGGAGTCAGCGGCGACTCGTCAGCTACATCCGTAGAAACCGGAGTGAGGGGTCGAGAGTTGACGACTCTCTCGATCTCCGTCAAGACAGTGAACAGCTCGTCTCGACTCAATGACGCTCGACCGAGAACCTTCTTCAAGGGAGCTTTCACACATGCCACCAGACGCTCATAGAACCCTCCATGCCACGGGGCAGATGGCGGATTGAAGAACCACGGGATTGCCACCTTGTCTGCGGCGGACTTGAACGTCGTAGCATTATCTGAACGTATACGCAGCGGCTTCCCACGACGGGCGATGAAACGACGCAATGCTAGCAGGAACACCTCTGTCGACAGGCTATCCACGAGCTCTAGGTGCACTGCGCGAGTAGTACCGCACACGAAGAGTGCGACCCACACTTTCTGAACATTTGATGAACTGCGCACGTACAACGGACCTGCATAATCAATACCTGTGAGACCGAATGGCTGGTGGTGCTTCACCCTGTCTGAGGGCAACGGCGGCATCTCCTCAGCAGCAGTCTGTGCGCGAAATCTGCGGCAAACAATGCACTTCTCCGACACGCTACGAAGAAAACGACGAGCTCCGAGAATCCAGAACTGCTGTTGTAGAAACGCAAGCACGCTCTCTACACCCTGGTGCATTCGCTGAAGGTGAGCATCACGCAGAAACAACTCACTTAGATGACATCTGCCCAGGATGATCGGATGCTGAACCTCGTAGGACAGATCGCTCTCCTGCAGACGACCACGAACTCTGAGCAAACCAGCTTCATCCAGAAACGGAGACAACTTGAACAGCTTCGAACCCTTCTTCAGTGGCTCCTTGCTCTGCAACTGGGACAACTCCTTGGGGAAGCATTGCTCTTGGATGGCGCGAAACATCACAGACTCAGCAGATGGAATCAATTCTGCACGCGAAACACCCCTGTGTCGCCATGACAGCATACTTGCGACCAAACCGCGAGCTCGTTGCCACTTGGAGAACTTCTCCCACGGCCAAACAACTGGAGTGTCAACCTCCACAGCCGACACGCGTGCTTCGGTGACGGACTCATTTGTGCTCTGAAACGAGATGACTGGTGGCCACTGAGACTCATCGCTCAACCATGACGGACCATGCAGCCACATCTCCTTCTGCAAGTCACACACTGGGACACCACGCGAGACAAGATCTGCAGGGTTGCTAACTCCTGGACAGTGACCCCATTCTACTTGCAGCTTCTGCGAAACTTCTTGCACTGCAGCAACTCGATTAGCAACATACGTCTTCCAGTGATACGACGGCTTTGAGATCCAGTGCCATGTGGTTAGGCTGTCTGTCCACCCCACAATCCTTTCAATTGGCACTCTCAATTCATTGACGACAAAGGACAACATCTTCACGCCAAGACACACAGCTGACAATTCCAGACGCGCAAGAGTGGGACGTACAACAGGTGCAACCTTCGCCTTCGCACACAACAAAGAAGACGTCCAACCGGACACAACATAGAAACAACAGCCATAGCCCTTCTCGGATGCATCTGAGAATACATGCAACGTGACTGGAGCATCTGGAGTACACCCGATCCATCTGGGGATTTTAACGGAAGAAAGCGCTGCGAGCTCTCCCCACCATGAAGCACATCGGACAGCCAAATCAATAGGGAATGGGTCATCCCAACCACCGCCGAGCTTCCAACTCTCTTGCAACATCATCTTGCCTGGCACAACTGCGGGTGACGCCCAACCTAGCGGATCGAACACAGCGGCAACACAACGCAACAACGCACGACGAGACCAACCAGACACTTCCTTGGGACACTCAACATCACCGAGCGCAGCCACCGAAATACAATCTGACTCGGTGTTCCACACAATACCCAGTGCCTTGGAACCAGCCTCGGGGTCTGAGGTCATCGTGTTCCCTCGCCACTTCCGCAACTCCATGCCTGCTCCCTGCAAAACATTAACGCTATACTCCTGCAGCTTTTCAGCATCCGCACAGCATGGCAAGCTAGAAACGCAATCATCAACATAAAGACTACGCAGCAGCAGCTCTATGATATCACGCTCAGCAGCAGAAGCAGACTCGAATGCACTATCGAGATGAAAGCGCAGCACAGCACTAAGTATGAAAGGAGAACAATTCACTCCAAAAGGCAGCTTCTTTAAACGCCAGATACACATTTCTTCGCTACCTATCTCAGGCCAAACAAAACGCAGATATGGCCTATCTTCTTCACGCATTCCGATCATAAAAAAAGCCTTGCGAATATCGGCTTGTACAGCACATTCATACTCACGGAACCTGAGGAGGATACCAGTGAGATCCGGTAGGAGTGATGGCCCGGGATCGACCATGTCGTTTAGGGATGGTGCTCCGGTGCAGGCGGCGGATGCATTGAAGACGACCCGTGTCTTCGTCGTTGAGGCGTCGCTACGGAATACGGCATGATGCGGCATGTAATAGCCGGCTTCCTCCGGATGCGGTTCCTTTTCAATGGCATCCAGCTTCAAGTACTCAGTGATGAGGACGTCATCATACGCTGGACGTTGACCTCGTCTCTGTAGCTGCTTCAGCAGTGAGTGTGCTGCTGCCATCGCTTGGTTGAGGTTGGCTGGCGGACGCTTCTCAGATCGCCATAGCAATCCCACTTGGTAATGAGGGCCTTGCCGCTCTATCGGGAAGTCCGGTAACGTCTCAGCTATTTCCGGCACCTCTTCCATCTTCCACAGTCGGTCAAGTTCAATACAACTCACACTGACGGTCGCTGACTTGGTTTCACTATTAGCCGGTCCTGACAGCACCCAGCCTATTTCAGTGTGCCAGGCCGTCTCTCCATTGATTTGCTCCTTGCGGAGAAGGAACTCATTGCAGTAGTCAGCTCCAATCAGCATGTGCACTTCGCTTGATCCGGCCTTTGTCGAGTCATCAGACAGCTGCAATCCCTGTGACTGCCAACGTGCAATTGTGCTGTCTGCTAGCGGATCGAATCGGAGACCTAGCGACTTCTTTTGCCAGGCATTGACGGAAATGGACTTCGTTGCACCCTTGATGGTGACACGGTACCTGTCCATCTTTTCAAACTTCGGCTCCACGTCAAACGCCTTCAGCCTGACAGTTTGCGATCCAAGGTGTGCCGGTTGCAGCGAGTTCACCAGTGGCGCGGTGATGAACGATGCCTGCGCACCTGGGTCGATGAATATGCGTACACTGGCCTTTCGGCTAGGTCCTTGTACCTCAGCCACGCCGGTCATCAAGTGCACGCTGTTTGCACTACATTCATACGTACCGACTTTCGATTCGGCTATCGGTTCGGATGTTACCTGTTTGTCCTCTCTGTGCAGTAGACTGTGGTGTCGCTTGTTGCAGTGCTTGCAACGACCCTTGTTCTGACAATTCATCACTCGATGTCCTGGTCTCAGGCAGTTGAAACACAGTCCCTCTGCCTTGACGTACGCGTTTCGGTGCTCAGACGCCATAGCTGACAATTTCTTGTTAGCCTCATCAACGCTGACCGTCAAACACTCTGCCGACGCAAACGGTATACGTTTGTCGCTGGTGCTAGACTTGGCAGGCTTCAGCTTGCTACGTCCGTGGGCTGTTTGGTAAGCCATACCATCCTCCGCAAACGCCTTCAAGTCCTTCGTGTAACATCTCTTCTCGATCAAGAAGGCCTTAGTTTCTGCCGACACAGCTTCTAGCAGGACTTGACGTACGACACATCCGAACAATTCAGTGTCGTCCAGCTCACCGATTTGTCCGCGGCTAGAGGTACGGCTAGGCCTGGCGAGTTTTGCCCACTTCTCCGTCTCGCGCGTCACTCGTACCACAAACTGGTAGAAACTCTCATCACTTTTCTGCTGTATGGCCATCAGGGCTTGCCACGCTTTGTCGGCGGTCTTCCCATGCGCCATCAGCAGCTCGCGCTTCGCTTCGGCAAAGGTGTTGCAGCCATAGCATGCACCTTCCAACTTGCTGCCAGCAACAGCCACGCGCAAGCGGATCAGGTACTCGTCGTCGCTGAACTCATTTTGCTTTGCCACATCCTCGAACAGTTCGAGATAGGTCTCAACAGTCTGCTTACCGTCGAACTTCGGCATCTTGATGGCAGCCCTCTTGCTCGCTAAACTGCCATTCGTTGTATTCAACAAAGTGCTCTCATCACTCTGAGTCTCTCGTGTGTGCTGGACTTGCAACTCCAAATCTGCAATCCTCGCAAGCAGCTGCTCGTCATCTTTCCTTTCCAATCTACTTCCTGCTCGTTCGTCGCGCTCTCTGTCTGCACGCACTTTCTCCTCGTGCTTCTCGATACGCTCCTCTACGTAAGTACGCAATGCCTCTCCAGTGTAGCCATAAGCTTGACCATTTGCGATCAGCTTCGCTTCTACCTCATCCATGTTCACGCGTCTCTATCCTGGCGTGGTCGCCAAAAATGTTGTGTTCACTACTAACACCTCAAAAGTTTCAGGATCGCACAGACGCCACAAGACAAAAGGTCACGTAATTCTTTACGGACTATAATGAATGAACAGTAGAATACATTGAGAAGAAGAGACTGGAAAAATACGAACTACATCGGAAAGAGAACTCTAGAACACTAAAGAAAAACAAACCACAGCATCAAGGAAAAGAACAACGCATGAGGGGTAAAGCGCTGGCCAGCCACAACGTGCGTCCAACTTTGGCATGAGCGTACAGAAGAGCGTACAGCGCTCGGAAAGCGGAAGCTAAATTTGGCGGCAAAGCGACAGCAATAGTACGGCGCGCGGCACATAAGCAGTACGAGGCGAGGCACGTATACGCGTGTGCGGCAAACATTACACACCATGTACCATATATGCATGAACAGCGCGGGGCGCGTACTAACTCATTCAACATCAGTGCGCGGCGCAGGCATCTAGCTAGCTGGCGCAAGCATGATCATAATTGCATGCCATCACGCAATCAGCGCACATAAATCGCGCATCAAATAAATAAGTAATCAAACACAAATCAACACATCAACTAAATAAATCAACGAGCTAGCAAGAACACAATTCAAAAATGCAACGAAGAAATAATTACTATTCTAGTCGGTTATTCGCATGGGACCAAGCGCAATGTCCAAGCTGATGAACTGTGATTGCACAAGGTAAGCCCAAGCTCCTGAGCTAACCGTTCTGGTGTGCAGTCTTCTTCGTGCTGCAAACACACACTACACAATGTGTCGTATCTCGTAACAAGTACTGTACCAAATCACAACGAACACTAACAATACGCAATAGTAAACAATAATCAAAAACACTACGCAAAAAAGCAAAGCAGGCAGCACCTAGCCAGGGAGACAAGCAGGAGTCACGGTCGCAACGAGATCTCGACGACACCCCAGAAGACCTTTCTCCGACACGATACACAACAAGTACAGTCAACTTTGCGTAAAATGACACTCAGCGGGGCATCAGAAAAGTGCCTTTATTCGCGAGGTGTCCTTACACCCGCAGTCATTATAATATAATGAGACTGCAGGTGTAAGGATTATGTATTACAGTTGGATAGGACTTTGCTCTGGGCATAGAAATTCTGTCGGTATTCGCGAATTGTCGTTATATCTGCAGTCGCCATTAGCGAAATTGACTGTAAACTACTGTGACTACCTATGTGTGTATAGCCTGTATTCCACTGTCACTGTCCATGTGTGTGTATGTCCCATATACCACTCTCTATGTGTATGGCCTGTATATGTTAATAATGTCCATGTTCTGCTTTGCTATGCTTGGTTTCAGGCCTGGGTGGATTCTTCTCGGAGATGATGAAAGGCATTGGGGCAAGCACACGCCTGTGGGAGCTCAGTGAACGCCAGGCTTCTATTCCTGTTTCTGGTTAGTATTAGACTAGGCAAGCCTTAGCGAGTCTGCACCACTGTATATGCAGGAGTATGTTTGTGAGTGCATATATCCACCATCTCTCTCTCTCTCTCTCTCTCTCTCTCTCTCTCTCTCTCTCTCTCTCTCTCTCTCTCTCTCTCTCTCTCTCTCTCTCATTGTGTCCTGAATGGCATAAGCGAGAGTGGCAATCCCGCCACACTTGCAGGGATGCACTTACTAATAATAATATATAAAGTCAAGCGTGTACCGCTCGAATGGTTAGCTATCACGGCCAAATTCCTGGATTACATCAATTTAGGATGGAGTGCGTACATGCATGATTCAAGCATGTCGCCTGCTGCACAACTGCAGCTCAGTTGTACGCACTACTCCACTTCCCGCCGCGTATCTGCACCAATTATGATGTAATTCAGGAGTTTCGTCATGACAGATATCCATGCAGAAAAAATCAGAACCTGCACAATCTTGGTTTCATGTTCTCTTGTTGCTATGTGCTATTTCCCACCAGTCATGCCTAGAGACGGTGATCATGGCAAGAAACCTCTAGAGATTTGATCATACTTGCTCAGGGCATCGTGTTCATTATTGCGACCGTCTGGCAGCAACACTCACCGGTGTATTGCTTGCCACACGACTGGAGCTGGTGTTTCAGGATGTCACCCCTCCTGCATGCTTTCCACTTCTACAATAACACCATAGGCGTGCAATACTATGCCAGACAAACACTAGGCACTATGGTATGATGGTAGCCGTCTGATCAAATGTTCAATTTTGAATTGATGCACATGTTGTTGCTGATGTTGTTGCTGATGTTGTTGCTGATGTTGTTGCTGATGTTGCTGTTGTTGCTGTTTATGCTGCTGGTGGTGGTGGTGCTGCTGCTGCTGCTGCTGGTGGTGGTGGTGGTGGTGTTGTTTCTCCTGTTATAGGTGGTCTGCAACCGGACAAATCCCTTCTGGCACGCGACATTCATTTCCGCGATGTGGTGTTTGCATACCCGACACGTGACAGCGTTCCAGTGTTTAGTGGTCTGGACCTGACACTGGATGCTGGCTCAGTGACTGCAGTTGTTGGTGTCAGTGGCTCTGGAAAGAGCAGGTCAGTGTCACATGATCCATCACATGATCACTCGCATGATCACTCGCATGATCACTCGCATGATCACTCGCACGATCACTCGCACGATCACTCGCATGATCAGCCTGGCTCCGTGTGTTCCACATACTGTTGTGGACATTGAAAATCCGATGGGATGACCGGGGCCGGCGCGCGCCCTTACTGCTTTTAGAGCGTACATGCACTGTCTGTAGTTCACGTACACACTGTAAACATTGGAACAACAGTGCTTGCGGCTGCAAGGCCAGCGCCCCATGGCCACTTGACTTCCCAACGGATTTTCAATGTCCGCTAGAGTAGGAGCAACCTTTCTTAGTCCTGCACCGTGTGTTCTATGTAGGAGCAATCTTTCTTAGTCCTGCTCCAGTTTGGAATAATATAACTACCTGCTGCGTTTATTCCTTGGTTCTCTCTGCCAATAATCAACCTGCTGGAGATTATGGAGAGGTTTTGCTTGACGTAAAAAGGCAGAGAAACCACATAAAGAGTTGGTGTGACAGTTGAAGTTCACGGCTTCATGGCATCACATGATTTGGGGGCAGATTTCTACTTGGAGATGAGGATTTCTGTGTTGTGGCCCACACCGAGAACATGCGTACAGATCTGCTGCAGGTCACTCAAATTTGTCCGGCAGAAAACTTCTGTCCATGTATTTGTAACGAGAAATTCCCATTTCACAGTCCACATGATTTTTGGCGGGTACACAATTGTGTAGCCATGAACTGGGGGGGTCAGCTGGGCCAGTTTTGTCGTTATTGATCTGCTACAGTGTCCAGCTTCCTGCGGAGACTTGGGAAGGCTTAGTGTGTGTGATGCGGCGCGTACAGGTACTGCCTTTGAGCCTACTGTATTTTGCGTGAAATTGTTGCACCTAAAGCAAAGGAAATATCGAACCCATGTAGCTTGAGCATCATTCACTCCGTAGTGAAGGTATTGCGCTGCTGCCCACTGTATCCATGGCTTGGAGATCAGACTTGTATTCGCTTGGGGTTATGTACTCTTGGTAACACCATACTCTGTATGTATGTGTGTGTGTATGTACGTGTGTACGTGTGCGTGTGTGTGCGTGTGTGTATGTGTGTGTGCATGCTGATGTGATATCCTGTGCCATGTACAGTTTGGCCAGTCTGTTGTTGCGTCTGTATGACTGCAACCAAGGTAGTGTTCTTCTCGGAGACACGGATATCAAGCAGCTTGACCCTACCTGGTTCAGAAAGAATGTGGCCATTGTTGGACAGGTATGCTTGCTTGTACATGTCACATGATGTGCTTGCTTGTACATGTCACATGATGTGCCTTATTTTCTGCAGTATAAGCCGCACCCCACCCCTCATTGAGAGTATGAAAATAGAGAAATGGAGAACTAGGAGAAAACAGTTTTAAAATTGTATGGTCAATTTGTGTCTGTGATTGTATGGTGATTTTGTGTCTGTAGTTGTACGGTCAATACCGTACTCGCGCGACTAGTGCCCCTGGGGCACTATTTTTTCACTGTCCATCACAGATGGGGTACTATTCAAGAGAGGACACTATTTTTTCAATGCTGGTACATTTGCGTCATCCAGCATATAAACAAAGAAAAACGGAGCCTAAAGTTTCAACTGTTTGCTGTAAACGATCACGACTCGGCAGAAACGGCAGCAAGAACTGCGATTTTGACCCTAATACCACCAGTGCAATGGCATGGACTAGACTATAGCAAAACAACACCAAACTAATTCGTCAAGCGCTTGGCTACAAGCCCACGGGGGGGGGGGGGGGGGTACTATTCAAGAGAGGGCTTTATTTTTTCACTGGTTCTTAGAGACTGGGGCACTATTCGAAATAGGGCACTATTCAAGAGGGGGCTCTAGTCGCATGAGTACGGTAATTCTGATCATACCACAGAAGCCTATTTAGAAAACAAACCTGATACTATATAAAGGGGCCGTCCAAAGTTACCAATAATATTTTCAAAAAAACAAAAAGTTTTCGTTTGGGGGTGGGTGGGTTTGATGGAGTTTCGTTTTGAAAATAATTATTGAATGCAGATGGAGAATGCCCAGTTACTTCTGGGTGTCGAAAACGAACATCAATATTTTATTGGAATTCGTTTTACCTGCAGAAAAGGTGGGTGTGTGGGTGGGGGATGAAAAGTACTCAAACTTTTCGTTTTGTAAAACAATCGGTAACCCCGGACGGCCCCTAACGCGTTTATTTCGGTAACTTCGGTATGTGTCTGTATTTTCTACTGTCTTGTGATGCATTCCAGGAACCAGTACTGTTTGCCGGTACGATAGGAGAGAACATAGGCTATGGCCGTCCTGCTGTGCTGAGCCTGCCGGCAGAGCAGAAGAGAAAGGTGTTGGTTGAGGTGGCAGCCAAGGCCAACGCTATGGAGTTCATCCAGGACTTTCCGGATCAACTGGACACGGAGATTGGGGAGCATGGAGTTCAGCTGTCCGGTGAGGGAGACAACCATGTTAGCTGTGCCGGCATGTGTGTGTGCGTGTCTGTGTGTGTGTGGGGAGGGGGAGGGGGGGGGGGGGGGGGTGCAATGTTTGCCCTTTTATTCATGGGTCGTTTATTGCTACTGTAGTTCTTTTTCCATGGCCTGCTGGTGTTGTACTTGTTTCTAGAGTCTGTATACATCTGTGTGTCTCTACGTAGGTGCTGTGTAGCACCACATCACTGCAATGATTTGTCCATGGAGCTATGAAGCCGAGACCTCTGGTCGGCGGAGTTTAATGGGCCCCACCACCACACTCCATCATTCACCCCAGTGTCTGGAGATATGTGGATTTTGTAGAAAAAAAGAAAGAAAAATCACCACATCGCTGGCAAATGTGATATTGCGCAAGACATGGTATATAGTGCATATATGACTGTAATGCTGGTTGATGCATGAAATCGTAGCAATTCCCCAATCCAAAATGTTGTTTTCTGAAACTAGGCCGCTACCATAGTTATGTGCTGTAAACTCAATGACATTGAACATTGAACAATCATTGTTTAATCCTCAATGATATTGAACATTGAACAATCATTGTTTAATCCTCAATGACATTGAACATTGAACAATCATTGTTTAATACTCAATGACATTGAACATTGAACAATCATTGTTTAATCCTCAATGACATTGAACATTGAACAATCATTGTTTAATACTCAATGACATTGAACATTGAACAATCATTGTTTAATACTCAATGACTAAGTAGTATTGGTCTAGTGTCTCACATCCCTTCAAGCCTGATATTTGGGTGTGCATACGCCTGTCTGTATGCCTGTCTGTCTGTCTGTTTGTCTATATCTGTTTGTCTATATCTGTGTGTGTGTGTGTGTTTGTGTTTTGTTAACAGGTGGTCAAAAGCAACGCATTGCCATTGCCCGTGCTCTTTTGAAGGTACAGTAAAAAAACCTCCCCAAATCCGGACAGGTTGGGTCCGAGCCCTGCTCCAGTCTGCCCGTAACTCACAACATACACTGTACATACTCACTGCTTGCAAGTACTGTTGTGGACATGGAAATCTGGTCGGAGGTCGAGCGGCCCGAGGATGCTGGCCATGCAGCCGTTAGTACGCATACGGATCAACAAGTACGCTGCATGCACCGTTCTGTACGCAGTGAGGGCGCCGGCCCCGGTCATTCGATAGGATTTCCATGTCCACGACAGCAGTACTGGCAGGTACAATCGGTTAGAGCAGTGTTCATTCGTTCATTATCTCTGCAGTTGTAGCAGTGCTCATTGTTTCACTATCTCTGCAGTTCAACAATGTTCATTGGGTCAACATCTTTGCAGTGATGTATGAGGGAAAAGAGCTCATTGCTCTCTTTAGTAATGTATGAGGGAAAGATGCTCATTGCTCTCTGTAGTGATGCACAAGGGAAAGGAGTTCATTGCTCACTGCTCTGTGCACTTTCCTTCAATGTTTGTACCCTGTAGGATCCTCAGATTCTCATTCTGGACGAAGCAACAAGGTGAGATTTACAGTTCAGTATGTCCTCACCACCGACGGTAACGTTTATTTTCTTTATTTTCTTGTGTATTGGTGTCAACAATGCCAGTATTCTCATGACAGGAGTGGTACCATCTAATCGTGACCATTACCTATTCAACACACAGCACAGTCATTCCAAGTTGTCATGGCATCCAGGGGCAGTGGACATTCTTGGACTCTATGTTCTTTTTTTAATCTTTGACGTGGTGACTCTGTTCATGCTAGTTCTGTTCCTCGAGAGTTAGAGTTCTCTGGGCACTTACACCTGTTGCATGTGTTTGTGTGTATGTGTGTGTGTGTGTTTGTGTGTGTGTTTGTGTGTGTGTTTGTGTGTGTGTTTGTGTATGTGTGTGTGTGTGTCTGTGTGTGTGTGTTTATCTCTCTTTTTCTCCCGTTCAGTGCACTGGATGCACGTAGTGAGAAGCAGGTGCAGACAGCACTGGAGTCTCTCATGGCTGAGCGCACCGTTCTGACCATAGCACACCGACTGTCCACCATTCGCAACGCCGATCGCATCGTGGTGCTGCGCCAAGGCACTGTAGCAGAGCAGGGCAGTTACAACGAACTGATGGCAACGGACGGAGGGCACTTCCGCAAGCTAGTCGAGTCGCAGGCTCTTCTTGCATAGATCAACGGTGGCTCTTCTTGCATAGATCAACGGTGGCTCTTCTTGCATAGGTCAACGGTGGCTCTGGGCTGACCGTGTTCATTCGGTAAGAGCCGTGAGGTGTGTTTCCCTTTTGAGATCTGTCCTTCTCTACCCGCCCTCCGTTGCTCTGTGAAGTGCGTCTAGGGTATTTGTGTGATCTGCTATGACTTGACAAGCTGGTGGATGGTCAGCTGAGTTGTTTGTTGTATGCCCAATCAGTGTTCCAGCCTGACCAGCGTAGCTAATAGCTATGCTGATCCTGTCAGTGATCTTTGCAGGACACTGTCAGGCGTTGATCAGATGTACTGCTGCTGCTGCTGCTGCTGTTTCGATCACTGGCTCCCGGCCCAGTACTGCTGTCCCATCTACTGTGATGCGTGCAACTTTACTCGACATATGCATGTTTGTTGGTGTGCACACACACGCAGACACACACACACACACACACACACACACACACACACACACATGTGCGCACACATACACACACACACGCACGCACGCACACACACTTGCTGCTACCTTCCCAAACTGGCAGGCCAGAGGGATGCATCACACTGCTATATTTATTCAAGTTTATTTTCCCCACGAGCACCGCTAACCACCGCTAACCACCGCTGATTTTAGTTACTAGTTGACTCTGGAGATTGCGCTACTATTGTTGATGTATTGTAAGTTTATAACTGCCCGCTGGATAACAACTTAACTGGAAAATTTTCCTGCTATCAACATCATGTATGTGTAGGTTAGAACCTGTCCTGCTTTTCGTGCACACAATCATGTTGTTGTTGTTGTTGTTGTTGTTGTTGTTGTTGTTGTTGTTGTTGTTGTTGTTGTTGTTGTTGTTGTTGTTGTTCTTGTTGTTGTTCTTGTGCTTTTTTATTTATAGTCGTTCAACATACTGCTGTTTGGAGTAGAGCTAACGTTAGTGTCATGTCTGTTTGCATGTGTTGCAAGGCATGTGCAGCTTAGGTTAGCCTCAGCCCGCGTGACTTGACTTACTACAGCCATGCTGCATTGACTGCGGGCTGCGTTTAGCACCTAACATCTACTGCCTGTACCAATGTCACTGTGTAGCCTCGCAGTGCAGGACATAGTAGTATGTGTGTTTCCCGTACTCGCTATAACCATGCATGAACCTGTTGTGGTGGATTGCGCAATATTGCGTCACTCACTGGCGTACTTCGAAGTACGTGCACTTTATGGCTTTGTTTTGGAGCAGTGGACCACTGGATGCATGTACGTGTGCATGTACTTGCATTGGTCAGCAGTACCCGGGACTGCTGCCAAAGTGCCTCGGACACGAGCAGGCTGGCAGACACTACATATGCATGCGTGTGCGCGTGTGTGTGTGTGTGTGTGTGTGTGTGTGTGTGTGTGTGTGTGTGTGTGTGTGTGTGTGTGTGTGTGTGTGTGTGTGTGTGTGTGTGATCGATAGGTTGCGGGTTCGATTCCCGACGATTATGGTCACACACGTCTTTCTTCTCTTTCTCAGACTCTTCCTGACTTTTCTTTCATTCTCCTGGGTGGTTACCAACAGCCAGTGCATGCCGGAGTATGTGGTGTGATGTGTGTGCGGGAAAAACATGAAAAGACCAAAAATAGGGATTCACTGGCCAGAAAAAGTCACTTCAAATAGCTGTATGGTATAGACCAGGCTGAATAGTGACGGTCAATTCTTCAGCCTTGCAAGCTGTTGAATGGTGCAATCCCAGCACAAGTTGCTATGGCTTCTGCCGTTGCATTGCTATCATTGCCTCCGGCGATGGGCGTCAAAGGTGTGTGTGTGGCCAAGAACTATTTTTTAAGATGTTGCAATGTTGGTGTTATTTTAAATTTCCGTAGTGTTATATACTTATGGTCATAGTAGCACCACACAAGAAACATTAATTTTTAGTATAGACTGGTACTTACTAATTCTAGTACTCGAAGTAGCTGATTGCTTCCCAGCTGACCGCAGCGACTTATTACGGTTCTTGTCGTTGCTGCTGCTGCTGACGTTGCTTGTGCACTCTGCTTTCCTATGTACTCTGATTCTTTAGTAGCGACTAGCCACACTTCTAGTATCACCTGTCTGAGTGGAATATGGAATACTGGATTGTGTAACTGGTCTACCTCCACCCTGGCCTTGCTGTATAGCAGCAGCTGGCCCAGTGGGCAGTTTGTTGGGCTAGCATTTTTGGGTTTTGTTGCTTGCTTGTTTAATCTTCAGCTTTTATGGCGAGGTTGGCGGGTGGGAGTTGCGCATTGTGTAGGTGTGAATAGAAAATCTGTAGCCTATCTGTAGTATGGTGGACACGCTGTACGGACCCTTGCAAGAGTACATAACCCCCGTTATGTACTCTTGCTAATAGCCTTCGGTCTACAATTGTAGTGTAGGATACCATCGCCAGCAGCCGTGAGTGTGTCATGGAGATCTTCCTGCGTATTCATGGTACATGTATTCGCATAATTATTATGGATATTGCTGCACATAGGCAGGCTATGGCCATATATTCACGTGACAAGCTGCCATAAATACCCATGCTGTACGGTGTTATGTAAAAGGCTACAATGTAGTACTGAAGGCATATTTTGTCATTGTCATTGACACAAGAGAGAGAGAGAGGGGAGGAGGGGATTTCCGAAGCTGCGTTGCAACTCCGAGTTTCACATAGGCACGATCATCAGGCAACTGATCGCTCTAAAACGGAGCACCCTACTTGATTACGTGAATACATTTTTTGTTGTTTTTTTTGCAATTTGCCGAAACGTTGGAATAATTATTGTGAAATGAGTTGAACTATTAACTGTTTATGAAACTGCAGGAAGCCTCCCCACTTTTCCTTTTTTTGTTTTACGAGAAACCACGAAGCAACCTCGAGAACAGAATACTGCATGATAGAGGGTAGAAAATGGAAAGATCATACCTGTGAAGTGTGATAGAGTAAAAAGGGGGGGGGGGAGCCAGCCTCACTCAGCCAGGGTGCAAGCGGAGAGGGAGTTCACGGAGGGTTCAGAGGGCATCTGTGGCTGAGTAGAGAGAGTCTACCAGTCTCGACTGCAGAGAGACTTGTAGGCGCCTTCCTTGAATGCCTGCATTCTTGCGTGGGAAGGCTGCGTAGCAGGTCAGATGGGAGACGATTCCCGTCTTGGATCGTAGCGTGGGGGAACGATCGGAGAGCACTATAACTATTACGGGCTCTGGCGGGCAGTGTCGGTGCTAGTTGGTGCTGGTGCTGCTCCTCTTGCTGGTGGCAAGCGGAGCGCCGGTGCTGGTCAGCAACTATCCTCGGTGGTGTCATGGTGGTCAGATTGGGGGACCATCAATCCAGTGCAGCTTGGACAGGCATGTGAGTGCTGCGATTTAACGCTGAACAGTGAGGCTTGGGTGATGCGACCCCGGGCCGATGAGCTTTATGGCTCGGTGATGTACCTGGTCTTTTATAGTACATGTACACACGGCATACTTGGCTTTGTTGTCGAGGATTGGCGGAGCCTTCCTCAAGAAGCCAAGCCGTTGGTGACCACGGACTGCAACTTGTCGAATGTGGGAGCGGAAGGAGAGGCTCCGATCGAAGAGCACTCCAAGCAACTTCAGCACCTCCGCTTCCTCTATGGCTACCCCATTGAAAGTGGCCGGAGGAATCCGCCAAGGACTAAAGTTGACGACTGTACCGGCACATGTATACATCCAGCCTATACGTTATGCGTGTACGTGACGCTATGGGGCATACCTACATATATGACATGCGATGTAAAATAAATAAACAACGACAACAACAACAACAACAACAACAACAACAACAACAACAACAACAACAACAACAACAACAACAACAACAACAACCCAGCGCTCGCACAACGCGCGCGCTTGGGCTTGGGCCTGCGAGTGCCCAAATCTGCCTCCAAAGCCGGCCACGACCGTCCACCCGCTAGCGGGTCCATTTTCTGGAACACCCTGCCATCCGACGTGCGTGGTATTACCCAGTGCCACCAGTTCAAACAAGCCTGCCTCCCGTTCTGTCTTGCTAGCAGTAGCACCCACTACTGAACACTACAGGTACCTTTGAACGTTTGCGGTACTCCACAGTACCAGTCGGGTGCTGTTTTTACCGCCTCCCCGGTGTTGTATTCTAACGTTAACGTTATTCATTGACTGAGCGTTCTTCGCTTTGTACTACACCCTGCTGTAATGTTAGGCTATTTTCTACAATAATTTATTGTTTCCATTCGCTTCCATGTAATTGGGCGACACCTCCCGTTTGGTTCTGCGAATTCAAATAAAAACGTAACTATCTTTTAAAGTATCTACCTACAACAACATATCTCTTATTGGCGATGGTGCCATCGTGAGAATAAAGAATTCGAAAATTCAAACAACACCAACACCACCAACAAGCAAACCAGCCAAAAACTTGACACAGCTTGCTATAACGTCATACTTGTACATGTACATGTACATGTAGCAAGATACATTCGAAATGGTTAGCATTTTAGTATGATTTTTACGGTTCACGCTTACATGTACATGTACTTCGACCGTCGGTCTGTACCGTTCTTCGTGTGTTTTCAAGACATGGTTAGCATCAGGGAGTCGTATAATGGGTATACGACTCCTTGGTTAGCATTTCGGTTTCTGACACAACGATCGGCTCGTGACGTCACCCTAGTTAGAATCTTACCGTTTCGTTCTCCCGGTACATGTATTAAAACAGAGCTTGCTATCGTCGAAACGATACGAAGCCGACGGTATTTTGGGTGCCGGGTACGAGTACCGTTGGATTTAGCGTGAGCGGTAAAATGCCAACCATGTCTATTGTGGTCTGTTGTGGTGTATGCTACACGTTGCGGGTGGTGTGCTGTGTTGTCCGGTACATGCACAGTCCTTCTCTAGTCTGAAGTCGGAAAGGGGTTCCGAAAGTGTGTGATCAAGAAGATATTTTGTACTTGCAAATTCACATTCCAGCGAAATGATCTCACTTCTGCAAAGAGTCCACCGTATGTAGCTCTGAGCAATGACAACAATCATAGGCCTCCTATTTTAGATATACCGACAGATGACAAAATGTACATGTATGTAGAAAGCATGCGGCGAATTTAGCAGAGGCGAATTCCAGCACCTTGTGTTGAGTAACTGTTTACATTGGCTGGTCTGTATCTCGTCAACAGCGCAAGTAGAACCTAGCCGGAAAGCATTGGCTAGTACCCAAAGGCGCAGCTCTCAAGCCGTGTATTCACGCTTGCCTCTGACGGTGTCCGAAACCTTCTTCACACCAATTAATGCGATAAGTTAGTGCCAGCCCCAGGTCAATGCCAGGAAGAGTGTGCATTTCACCGACGATATTATCGTGAAGTACATTGGAGTGAATTGCAGCCTCGGGTCGTTGTAGATCGTAGGCTGTTTCTCCTGAAGGGATTGTCCTGACGGTGCGACCACAGTGTATGTCACTCAAACCAGAAAATTAATATTAAATAATGCACTGCCCGTAGCGCTTGCGGATAGTAGAGACTGTCATGTACCCGGGCCGTGTTTTTCCTCTGATGAGTTTGAGTCGTGGAGACGAAGCAAACATCTTCCAGTCATGATAATTATAGTCTTTAGCTTGGACAATCTGGAACTAGAGTATCCGCTTCCTCTGCACCTGAGGCTGTGTGCAGTGTGAGTTGTGCCTAGGGGCTGTGATCATGGCACGTTGAAGTTGTTCACTCAGCACTGGCAGCTAGCAGTGGACATGATGATCATGGTGATTGGTAGCTTAGCAGACCATGCATGCATGCCTAGGATCCGATGCCTGACTTACTACGAGTCGTATACAGGCATGCGATGAGTAATGCCGAGTAATGGTCCTCTTCTCAAAAAGTGTTCCTCTCCAAGTTTTAGTGTTGGCATTGGTAATGGTAGTGCGTGCGCTGTTGTATGAGATCGCACAGTGAGTGAAGCAGGGGGAGTAGTAGAATACCGGTATTTCACTACTCGACGGTTAGAACTTAGAAGCACAAAATAATGATGATCTTGATATTTTATTGGTAGTTGTATTAATTTTAAGAACTCGAAGAAGATACGTGCCTCCTGTTACGTAGACAGCATTGTACTGTTGTATGACGGGTTGTCATCCAGCCAAGGAAATGAAAACGATCGACGATGCAAACCAGCTGCGTTTATGTTCCAGCTGAGGAGTAACTACGACTTCAGCACATCACTAGCCTGTCCTTAGTGTCCTATACAGTCGTCCCTCTCTAATCCGGCACTTGTTTATCCAGCACCCTTGCAAACCAGCACACTTTCTGGCAAAACGGATTTTTTCAGTTCATTTTCTACGCTTTAATCCGGCACTTGAGTTCCGCCTCCAGCAGCGATTTTCTGCAACAAATCACTCAAACTGTACATAATTCGATTTTCTAATCCAGCAGTTGTACATCGCATACTGTCAGGGACCATTGTAACATACACAACATACATGTATGTAACATACACTTGGGAATATCCTATGCTAGTGCATAAGATATTCCCAAGTGTATGTTATAGACATGCATTTCACAAAGTACTTGGTTTGACACAGAAAATCCCTACGTTTTGACGTACGACACAAACATGTATGATAACATGTGGGCCGGGTTGGAGGGCAGGATTTGATAATCCAGCACCCTTGTTTATCCAGCAGAAAATGCCGTTGCAAAAGGTGCCGGATTAGAGAGGGACGACTGTACTAGGCTATGGTCACTGAGTCAGGTTCATCTAAGTGATTGTACTTCGAGGTACAAATACAACTTAAAGAGTACAAGTACTGAAGTACAACTAACTTGCTTTTGATACTGAGTATCAACAATTGCTGATACAGTGGTCCCTCTATATTCCGGCACCATTTGTGCCACGGAAATTGTGCTGGATTAGGAAGGGTGCTGGATTAACAAATCTGATTTACTGCTGCAATGTGCATGAAGAGGACATTTTGGCTACTGAAAATTGTGCTGGTTTATCGAGGGTGCTGGATTGGAGAGGGACGACTGTATACAGTTATGTACATGTACCGGTACAAGCCTGAGCGAGTAGATTCATAGCTATATAAGGGTGATTGTACATTATTGTATACGGCACACACTCAGTGCTGTACTTGTACGAGTACTACCCAGTCTTGCATGCACTACACTCATGTACAGAGGGTGGCCAAGTGCTACACAATACAGTCTAGTGATGCATAGTCGTGCAGGGTCTCCGTATCCAGGATGTGGCCAGGCAGTATTCCTAGCTCACTCGAATATCCGCAAGGTGATGAAAGTCGGTGATGACATTTATGCCCCGCACATGTACAAACTGTACATGGCAGGCTGAAGCCTGAAGCTTTAACGCCCTGTCAAATTTCTCCTTCGGGGGAACGCTGTCAAATGAAATAGAGAACAAAAAGGAAATGGCTACATCATTGCTTGAGCGTTCGGGTAAGGAGAGAAAGAAAGGATTCGTTCGCGGCCAAGCTTGTTGCTGATATCTTCCGACCGGCCGCCAAGAGGACACCCAAGCTAAAATACACGGCACACGGTTGTGACGATGAGCAAGCCAAGCACTGCACGCCATGCTGAGGTGATGATGACCACGTCAGACACTGCGCTACGAGATAGTATGACGACGATAGCTGGGCCAAGCCCCCGATAGGACGAACGTTGGTATCCCTGCCGCTGGTCGTCACGCTATACTCTCTACACAATGTACTGGATATGCATTCCACAACACTCACGGGTACTGACTGACGTTTAGCATACCGTAGTATATCCAGTCGTATCTCAGCCAGCATGGCCGTCCAAATGCCAAACTGCGCTTCCCTTGCCTTGGCGGCCGGGGAGTGCAAAGGGACGAGAAGGCTAGTATTGCCGAGTACCTCACGCAACGGAACTTCTACAATACTGTACTGTACTGCAATTGCATTGCAAATACATGTACCTTCGAAGCATGTGCACCAGGGCCCAGAGAACGTCCTGGGGCTCGCCTACCTTCTGGTCCTCTGGAATAGATGCTCCTAACGTTACTGTGTTCCTCATCATCTATACGGGTGTGAGACGGTGCAGTGCCAGTGGGACGATGGTATGAAGCATGACAATGTACGTCGTGTACGTGTACGTGTGAGCAGTGTTGGTCACAATGGTACAAGTACAAGACAGCTACTAGTACATGACGTAGAGTAATCTTGTATGGATTCTCCATAGGCCTTGGCCTAAACCGGGGGAGATAAAGAAGCCGAAGCGAAAGTGAAAAGAAAAGGGAAAGGATAGAAGGACGCAGGGTGGTAGCAATTTAACACTGGGCTCTATGACAGCGCTGCTCTGTGTGGAATGAATCCAGAGGTGCTCGTAACGGGTGGTAGCAAGTGGGTGCGGACAAGAGAGATGTGGGATATCTAGCAATGTTCCGATTCGGAATGACACGTGAGCTAGGCACATTGGTATGATTATGGAGATCTACGAGCGAAACAGTTGCTGTCCACAGACTTGAGATCTACATGTATGTGTAGCGCTATTCGTGGCTCTTTGTATCTATGGGGCATTGCCATGATTACGAGGGGTGGACAGGGTACGAGTACGGACGAGGCCCCCGAGCAGCACGCTAGAGTTCCTTACAACGGTCTGGCGTACACGCGGCGGCGCTGAGCCGAAAGTGAAAGTAAGAGAACACGTGACAGGGTCAACTAGGAAAACAGCCAAGCGTACACCTATACCAGTATGGGATGTACATGAGTGTACTAGTACACAATGGGCAGTTTTACATGTACATGTAGCATTGTTATCGGTATGGTGAGAGGGTGCGCTGCGTGATGTCCGGCCTCTTCTTCTACCACGTCCCCCTGCCGATATCTCCCTGGGGTTACCAACTGAAACTGCCTACGCCGACGATGTGGATTTCGTGACTACTGATGGTGAGAGGCTGAGGACCCTCCTTCCAACCATATCCAACAAGCTCCTCGAATGGGATTTGAAAGTGAATGAGACCAAAACAGAGCACACGCACATCGAACGGCACACTGATCGCATCGAGGAGGAGTGGCGAACCACCAAGAAACTCGGGTCCCTATTAGGTGATGCCGAGGATATGCTACGGCGACAGCAACTGGCAACTGTTGCCTTTGGTAAACTCTGGACGCTGTGGATCCGTAGGTCGCTAGTTTCGGAGGATCTCCGCATCCGGCTCTATAATGCCTTTGTACTCCCTGTACTCTGCTACAATTGTGCAACATGGGCACCAACGAAACAGCAGCTGAGCCGTATTGAGGCCTTCCACCGAAAACAGCTGCGGGCGCTAATCGGCATTGTGTTCCCGAATCGGATTAGGAACGAGAGGCTCTATGAGCGTACCGGCGCGGTTCCTCTCGGCATTATCATCTTGAGAGCTAGGTGGAGGCTCTTTGGGCACGTCCTCCGGCTCCCGGCTGACTCCCCACCATCACTGGCCATGGGAGCGTACTTCGCAGAGCCTCGCCCAGCGGGCTGGAGGGGACGACCAAGACACACACTACCAACGCTACTACAAGATGATGCCAAGCGGATTGGACTTTCCTTGTCAAGCAAAGTCGATCTGGAGGCGTTCCGTGCCCTTGCTGCTGACCGAAGCGGTTGGGTGGGCATCTGTGCCCGAGTGGTGTCGGCACCCTAGTTTTTGTCTTCTTTTCGCATATTTCTTCTTTTTCTGAAACTGTTATGGTCTTTTGTATCTATTCGAAGTGGCTTATGCGAACATTTTTGGCTGGTTTGCATGATTTGCATGCCCATTAATGCAGCTGCAGGCCATGCTGATGTCTACGCGAACAAGCACATAATAAATAATAAATAATAATGGTGAGAGTGTTGAGCGGAGAGGTCGCTGAAATGTTCATAGGTTTTCAGCGCGTTCATACCGCAGACCTTCCGCAGTGATATCGTCAGCATAGACGGTTAGTTATGGTACCGCCGTCCACAGAGTGAGTACAGGGTATCCGATGTTGTACGACACTGCCGCTGCCTATCAACCAATGTGCACCTTCCGTCAAACCGTCACTCCACTCTCCAGCCGTCAGTCCGTAGTCGAAGGCAGTGGCAGGCCTGGACGCATCATCTCGCATGCCCTTATCTAGACTAGACGGCGGAGGATAGTGTGGCGTACCTGTACTGTGCATGTACGTTGTATCAAGTGATACTGCGTTGAGTTGGCACAGGGCAGGATCGCTGCATGTCCAGCAGTGAACACTACCACCAGTTCCACTGCTACTGTTACAGCTGTGCTCTCGTGTGGTGGATACCTGGTTAAGCTGGGTTGCCACCTCGTCGTGGCAGGATAATTCGCTGAGCTTCCTGCAGGCCCAGTCGTGGAGAGACGTGCCTGGACCGCCACCTTCAAGTGTGAACTTTTCCGTACCCTTGCAATTGGTAGGGGTGAGGTGTGGCGCTAAGCCATCATCGCTTTGTGAGTGTGAACGGAAGAAAAGAGCTCCAGTTGAATTACAGTATATCTACTGGTACTTGGTGTCAGAGGGAGCACTGGAAACGGACTACGTTCTCATTGCAAGAGCGGTTAAGCCACCTTCTAAACCCAAGTCAGCGTGCTGTTCACAAAAGCAAGCAAAGGAAAACGGCGGTTTCTAATTCGGTAAGCCATTGAATCACGCTATCTGTATAATGCTCTGATAGTGCAGAGATCATGCATGCTGTCACAGTGTGTGTGTTATTTTTCTCCCTCTCCGTGTCACCTTCCTTGGGATATGGGTAGGTGGCTATGGTGATTTTCAATTATTGCTTTATGGTTTGGTTTTGTTTAGCGACAGCTTCTCTTGATTGTGTCCCGGGGAGAAATTGTCATCTTCACCCTAGATCATCTACCAGACCACTGACCCGTAGTCCTGTGGGCCACAGGCCTGCAGATGGAGTGCATCAGCTGCAAGACAGTGTGTCCTAGCTTAGCTTCTACATGTCCACATTAAAAATTGTACTGCGTATCGTCTCCAATGTTACAAACGACGAAAGACGTTATTGCTTCGAGCTAGGGAGTAATTGTAAAATAATATTAATTTGATATCATCGTCTGGACATTCTGTGCTTAGATTGGGCTGCACGCCAAGTAAGTTGCCCATGGTTCAATGCACGCACGAGATCTATCTACTCGAAACGCACAAGATAGTGGTCTCGTATTGCGTTCGGTGCTACATGAAAGCGTGCAGCAACGCGTGCAGCTCAGAGTGTGCCCCTTCACTTCTCCATCAAACCTGTGTCTACATGAATTAAATATACCAAGTGCCCGTCACTCCTTCCCAGTGTTTCAGCTCCTCCCAGTCCCGGGACATTCACGGTCGTCGTGGAACGTACAGAAGCAGGTTCGTGCCCGGTGTGTTCAGGGCACTCGTACCCGATACGCCATCGGCTAATGTGAAAAGGGAGATTCTGCCAATTTGGTCACAAACGCTCGCAAGTCCTCCCAGACCCGCATGTACTGTGTCAACAATTTAACATGATGTCCTGGATAGGATTGACATCGATCTAACGTAAACGCGCAAATAATGGTGGGTTAGGTGTAAATGTACATGTACATGTACATTTACATGTACGTGCGATGTTCAGTTTCGGCCGATTTGTTGTAAAGCGTTGCTGACCAATCAACACGGCAGTGGTGTTGGAAAGCCTCAGTTCTTCAACATGGTTGTACATGTACATGTTGAAAATCGAAGGACATACCGACGTGCATAGTGCATGTGTAGATACGATATCAATGCCAGTAACTGTGATACCGCCTGGAATGGGATGGGGTTTCTTGAGCAACTATTTGAAGGCACCACGAGAATCCAACGCCCTGATGGTTAAATTATTCTCAACTTTCTCCCTGCTGCAGACGTGCATGGGTGTGGTACGAGGGCGGACAGTACATACCACATTACCTAACAGGAATTGACTTTGCAGGATGCTTCTGTGCGTTAATCATTTGAGCCTTTCAGGTAGCAATCTGACTATGGTGTCGGAAATCGAAAGATGTTTCGAGCCACTGGGTACAGGGTGTCTTTGTCACTAAACCCGATCTTGTCAGCGTAATGCGATGAGAGGTTATCCATCAATTGGTAATTCGATCGCATACCAAACTCGCAATAGAGAAGCCTTGAAAACAGCGTTTCACTGGTACCGGTATGGCCTTTGGAGGAGGCTAAAAGATGCGGCGGAGCGAAGGTATTTCGTGCACTCTCCTTGCGTAGCCTAGTGCTATCGGACGACCATCGTGATCGCGAGTATCCTCTGGGCCACAATGAGATTTCCTTTATTGGAACAGCTTCAATATCCTGTAGATCTACCAGGATAGCATTTTGTGCCATATCAGGACAGCACTTGGTGTGCGGCTTGCTATCAGAGATACATTGAAATCCAACGCTATCAGGAACTCACGTGGGTGTCTAAAAGAAGCGGTTTCGTTGAGGAGTATGATAAGAAAGCCAATGCTATAGCCTATAGTTTGTAATCACTATAATTTTGCAAACATGGCCTTAAGGCATATTAGCCACGAGACTGCCAGCACAAGTGCCTTGTGTGTTTCCCCTTTTTCAGACACCACAATCCACTTGCCTCTTAGCTTCTGCGCACAACACGGTGAAATCCGATCCTCGAATGCCAAGCACACTCTGTGCATTGTCAGATTGCAGTCCTGAACACAAGCTACTAGAGGAACGGAGAGAGAGAGAGAGAGGTCGAGAGAGGAGGGGCACTGGGTGGTGAAGAGAAAACCAAACTTGAGGTTCACTTCCTACAACTCAACAATGGTCACGATATTCCCTCGTTTATCGCTCAACGTCGACCACAAAGCATCCCTGCTGTTTCGCAGTTGTCCTAGTTAGCCATCGGCAACGATGCCTGAAATGATGATAAAGTCGGTGACAATATCAGTTGAAAGCAGGTGTGCCTCTCATGTTGTATTGTCCAATAGCCTATTTAGCGGTGCTGTGCAGGTTGTAAGGTGTTCTTCACAATGACTATTATTTATAGCGTTTGGCTTGTCACGGGCAAACTCGTACTTTCCGTGACAGACCACTCCGCTAGTTTCCAGAAGAGAAAATATTCTTGTACCGATCGTAGGAACCTTATCGTCGCAAGGTATTCAAAACTGCCTTTACAGAACAACGTCGATGACTTGTCTAATTGGCTGAAATCGATCCATTGTGTTTGCGTGGTGTACGAGTACGGTTGTTCTGAGTGGTGCGTGAACGAGCTAGCAATTGGCCTCTGGTATAGGTGGAGATCTTACATGCGGGCCGTACATCCCCTGCTCTTGTCAGTAGACCGGAGCAACGATGGCTGATGGACGAGCCGACTGAGTAGTAGCTAAAGGAACTCCACGCACTGAGACGTCGAGTCAACGACCTGCCAGTTGCTTTGGAAATGGCCCAACCGGGAGGTGTAGTTGATTATTCTCGCTGCATCATGGGTATGAGCAAAACCAGAGAGGGTTCATCAGGCACATATGCCCAGTGATCGCGGTCCTCACGACGCACGAAAAGGTGTTGAAAGGTGTCACAAAAATCAAATTCGTTGTGACCGTGTACCATCTGCGTGTTCCTCGTTAGATCCGCTTAGACAGCCCTCAATATCACATCGGCTTGGACTTCGCATCTGCACTGTGTGACTGTACGGTATGCCGGTGGTGTACGTGTGGCATTCTTCGAACAGCGGGTCATCTGCACCTGCCTGGTGGTCCATGGTGTCTGTGGCACCGCAGTCGCCATGCAAGATGGATAAGATTCAACCAGGGGCAAAACCCGTCCGTCACAGTATCCCTAGAGGACACTTCACGGCTAGATCAATCTGTTGGCCTGGTGGCACTGCTCTCATGGTGGGCTTGAACGTATTCGCTTCCACTGAACTGCCACTAATGAATCAGCTACATGTACATGTACATTGTACATGGACGAAACCACACCTGTAGATAGTAGATACTGTACTGGGTAGAGAGTGGTACAGAGAGGAGGTAGAAGGTAAAGCGTGTTGATGTGCAGCTCTTTTCTTACATCTCTGATGCGCATTGCTCCTCCCATCATCCTACCCCTGCTCATCTCCAATGTACAATTATTATAAATGCTAGAGCGACTCTATCGTGTTATAGTCGTGTAATATTCGTGTAGGGCATGCTAGTAGAGTCAGTCAGTACGGTCAGTGCCACTAATCCAAACAACGTGGTTATCAAGTCCACGCAATATCCAGGAAGAGTGCATTTCTGCACCTAGAGAACCAAGCGGCGCTACGAGACACAAGCGGAACAGTTTAAGTCTAGAGCACTCCAGCCCTGTGCCAAGCAAAGCACTGATTCATCTCCAGCAGAGCAAGTCTAAAACTCCTTTTGCCCAGCGGAAAGGTACGTAGCCCAGTCGTACGCGCTGGAGCGTGTCACGGCAATATGGGAGCCGGCCAGGCACAGGAAGATGTTTTCAGGTTCCTACATTTTTCTGCAACGCCGTTTTCTTTCTTATTCTCCATGGGCTCGCGCCCGATATACAAATTGGCTCAATGAGGCGTTCTATAAGACTACGTATTCTGGTAGGCCAGGCGAGATGCAAACAACTCCGCCAGTTTTCTACTGGGTTTATGGATCTTCAGAAGGAACATGGGGGTCGGATGTGACCCACTTTCGGTAGTGACTAATTTGTTCAGAGGCCCGGTTACCATGGTTACCCTCGTCTCTAATGAACGAAACAAGACAATGAACGGTTTTGGTGAAGGTAATGAGGGTTTCATATCCTGGATGCGCTGTTCTGTATTCACCTCAGTGGTCGCTAAGAACTAACTTGAGCACACTTTTGGCCAACATGGATGTGAATAGTTCAATACCTTGATAGATGGTGACGTACCACAATTATATCGTGTGCATGCAAGGGAAGCATTGCCAATGGCTCAGATTTCAAGAAAAATTCCCTTTTCCCAACAGTGCCAGTGGTTAGCGTAATCTCTTGCGTCTCGAGACATCGAGGAGTGAGTAGGTATGCTAAGTGCAGTATCGTGAGATAAGCGGTCGTGCTGCATCCCAGGTAGATGGCCGCCAAAGCTAAACCGCTTGTGGGCAGGAAGTTGCAGATCTGTTTACCTTCACACGCGCGCATTCCTGGTGGGAAAGAAGGCGAGAAAATCACACATAAACTCTACATAATCATCTTGCCCTGCTGCTGCTGGTATGGCGCAAACATCTACACATCGGCATGTTCTCCACACCGCTTATCATCTTAGTGACTTGTGGAGACGTTGCGGAGTCCTTTCTGAATGTACAAAATCAGGAGTCGCGTGAAACCTTTCTTCACAGTCGTGGTAGCTACGTGGGGTGATTGTGTTAGTAGTGTCTCACCGAGTACAGTAGGTTGGACAGGCCATAGATGGTCCATTTATGTTAGACAACTGAGCACATGAACAGGATAGGAAGAAGCAGCTTCACTGATTAGGACATTGTAACGATGCCTTCGTCACAATAGTATTCATCCGAGTAGTGTAGTTATTATTGCGAGTTGTTGCGCTCCCACAGGTTCACAAATCGTGCGGGAAGTACGGGTATGACTATGCATGAAGTCAATTTTGGACTGAAACCAGTGACGACTGAAGGTCTTATACTGCAGTTAGTTCGCCACCTGCACTACTAGTAATCGAATTGTAAGTTTATAGTGTCCATCATCAGTTGCAGCACTGCTTCAAGCTGTGATAATCTAGTTGTGGGAACACTCCCTGCTGCTGTGTTGGTCTGGCCCCCATCAGCCTTGGCGAGTTCCAGTACTGCTCAGCTTATCAGCTCACCTAGTCCTTGGCATGATCAACCTGGGCCCGGCTGTTCTAACGCGTCAGGTAAGGACTCCCCATAAGCATCTGCATCATCGTCCTGTATTCGTAGAAATTCAATTTGAGAGTCATAATTATGGTGGCCTGATTTCTCAGTTCATTTGGCACTTGTAAATTGGCACACGCGCATGACGTGTTGTTACATGCCGGGTTTGTACATGACGTGATTATTAGTTGGAGCTATTCCTTGGGATTGTTTATGTGATTACGCTTGTACTTTCAAAGTACACTCCTCGGTTGGCAACATAATTATCGCAGCATAATGAGCAGACCGCCGTGATCACCTTTGTGTACAATGTAGTTCGGAACTCTTTGATGAAGTCTGTTCACTCGGCGAAGGTGAATGTGAACCGATGGCTTTCACACTTATTACTATTAGCAGGGGCCCTCACACGTGGCGAAAACAGGAAAAGTGGGACGACTGGCATTCTCAGTGTGCCAGTCACAATGCATGCTGCGCGGTGTGCGCGTGCTGCCGTGCCTATTCATCATCACTGTACTGTCGCGCCATCAATGGAACGCCCAAAAGTGAGTTTGCGACAAGACACGTGATACTGGAGTGCACTCTACAACTACCGGTAGTACAGCTACAGCAGTACAGGTGACCTAACAGTGACTTGCACTGGTACACTGTACAGACGGTACATTCCCCAAGTCTTCAATTACCTGTAATTGAAATTCACTTACGAAATCTCGGATTTTGAGCCTTACGAAAATTAATGGTATTAAAAATACAGTATTGTGGGAATTCGCAGCCTCTCTGGATTCTAAATCCCCTGGCAGTGGTAAGCTGTTTAGCGGGATACGTGCAGAACTGTACAGTTATCATAACTGTGCTTGTGAGGGCCGTGATGTTTCCCTGTTGAGTAATGAGTATTGTGAGGCGACTCAACTCGCACTATCGTTATACAATATACATGATACTGAACTGATACAGATCAGAGATCAATGCCATCATAGACTTTGCCGCTGTGGGACCGTCTGCAGTTCATTGCAGGTGTCTTGTGCGTCCATGCACGTTGTGCCGGCAGCTCCCAACCGGCTTGAAGCGTGCTTGTGGCTCGTGGCGTACTACAAGGACACCATGCCAATGTGTGTTTCGTGTGTCAGCAATATGGTTTTAACCGTTTATTATGGCTTGGGAACGCAATGTGCGATGGGAGTGAGACAAAAGTGACTTCTCACATCACTTGACAGGCCCCTTGAGAAACGCGTTATCTCTGTTCGTTTTGAATCTGGCCACTCTGCTGACGCCTCCGGTTCACTAACACTAGTAGTGACATCGATCCAAAAGAATACAGTGACACAGAGAGTAAGAGATGATTTTCGTGATAATCTCTGCAGTCAACACACTGCACGCTGCATTTACTTCTGTACACCCTACATAATTGCGTGTGGTTGGTGCTGACAGACTGCAAAGCAAACGTCTGCATGGTCCCACAGGCCACAGCGCAGGATAGGCTTCTTTACACGCCGGTATTGGCGGAACATACACGGTGCCGGTACACGCTGTTCAGAACATTTTTGACTTCGTTATTAGAAGGGTGTTTGGGGGACGTGGTCATACATTTACTCCCCAGGTTTGGTGGTATTCAGTTTGAGTTTATTGATGTCTTGAAGCAGCTCACTGTCATCTAGTAGTAGTGCTGTGTACATTAGTTACAGCTCCTCTAATAATACTCTGCAGCAGGGAACACTCTTCTTTCTGATAATATTATCGCCATTTAAAAACAATCTGTGCTAGTAGTAGTCGAGAGCAAGGTAGCAGAGACTGTTGTTGGGAGCTGCAGAAGAGATTCATTAAACTTTAATACTTGAGTATTCGTACGGATTAGCACCGTGTGTTGCGCTACATGATCACAACTGAGGACACTAGATCTATTGTATTGATGCTGCAAGTAGTGGCAAGTAACGCTAGTCACCAGACAACTCCTCCTATCGGTGAAACTGCCTTGCTTCCGTTCTGGAATCGCAGAACCTGCACTGCAGGCGCTAGGCACGGAGACCTGCCAGACTGCGAGCTGTGAAGGTGAGGTGATGCAAGACGGAACTTGTGGTGCGACGATTGAAACACTTGTGCGTCGTGGACACGGATTCAACCATGTAGAGGCTGTTGCGTTGTCTGGACGTCTTTTGTCTGATGTTGTGTCTTGCGTTTCATACACTTTGTACTTTGTAGTATGGTGTTGAATGAGAGGACAGATCGACTGCAGGAAACAGATCACACGTGGTGAAAATCAAAGATTTCCGCATCCTGACTGTGCAAGTGAAAACTAACCAAGTACGCCAGGGAGGTCTGTCTCTTTTCCTTCAATGCTCAACTCTCCCTCCCTCTGCTTCGCTCCAAATATGACTTGTGCAAAGCCACAAATCAAAATAATTAATCAAATCCGCGACACTAGTAGGAGCACGAAAGAAATTAATATTACGGAGGATTAGCAAGACGAAATTCGCGTTCGCGTTCGCTCTCCAAGGAAAGTCGAACTCAGTGACGGAATTCGCGTTATGAGAAGGATTAGCAAACAGAATTCGCACATGCATGATGCTGACACGACGTACATTGTCTACAGACAGTACAGCGTGGTAAATTTATGACTGCCGTGACACGAATCCGCGATTCGTGTTCCGACTACTTTTCCGAACGAAAAATGCGAAAGTTCGCAATGCAGTTCGCGAACTGAAAAATGTTTGCGAACGCGAACGCGAATTTCGTCTTGCTAATCCTCCGTATTATGGTGCTGTGCTACGTCATACATGTGTTGACTGAGCCAGTGAGGATTTCTATTTTCATGCTTGGTCCATGACTATGTCCGTCCACTGACTGTGCCACTGACGCGGTGCATGTGGCCGGATTGGGCCTGGCAGTGCCGTTATTACGTTCATGTACGGGTGCCGATAAATTAATGCACTTTTCAACGGATGCAGTTGTGCGTGCCTTTCCGGTGCCTCCCATCGCTAGTCCCGTCCACAGGTTTGACCCTGGCTAATTCCGATTTCATTACCCTGTTCTCTATCGAATTACGGAGTCCAGTGCGAGCATTTCCTCGTCGGGGGTCTTGCAATGTGTTGTGGACATTCAATCGGCCAAGCACAATCTTTGCGAAGGGATACGATGCATGGTTGTGGCCTGCAGAGCGGCGAGTCCTTGGTTTGTCGTCTTACCGTATTATCTCTAATATAAGCACAGTCTCCAATAATAGCACGTCTCCAATAATAGAACACCTTGGGGCGGCATTCAAAAAATAAAGTGCTCAGTCTCCATTAATATAAGCACACTGTGTAAATTCATTATCTGTACCGGCGAAAAACCCTGAAATGTGTGTGTCATACATGAATTTGGCATGGCAACATGCTTCTGAAATGATGTTGAAATAATAATGGAACAGTCTCCAATAAAGGAACGTCTCCATTAATAGCACGGGGCGGAGGTGCATTGAAAAAATAAAGGACCGTGCTTATATTAGAGATAATACGGTATGTTATCTGGTTATGGTACACACTCACTGTGACTCTGTGCTGGTTGATGCAGCCATTCTGAATACTTAGTACTGTGCTGATGCCTGATGGTGACTGCAGCCATTGCTGGGATGCTGAACTGGGGATCAATTAAAATTAGGGACAGCTGAAACTTGGTCAAGCGACCACCTGGTCTGTACGATCACTGTCCTGTGACACCTGCTTTGAAACCCTAGCTAATGTCAACACCTGTGTTCAAAGACCAGGATGGGCAAGTGCTATGTCCATATGGATGTTCGCTAAAACTAGGTTTAAGCACAAACATGGACAGGTAGTATTATGATTTGGCGGATCTGCCAGGCAACAGAAGACTGTGGTGCTGTGAGTGCGTTGTCCCGTACATGGGATAGGGTGTTAGCCTCCATGCTCTCCAACATCTGGATGGAATGGCAATGTGCTGAGATCAGACAGAGATAAAGCTACAAGATCCGTTTCTGGCGACAGGTTCAAGGAGCCCTAAATGTTCTCCATTATCACCTCAATCTTGAAGGCAGCACCGCGAACTCACAAACAAGCCTGTCCAGTGGAGGGTACATGATGGACCAAGACAGTGACCTTAGGGCAGTTAGGCAGGAAACAGTCAAGCGTCGATCTTCGTGCAAGCATGTAGACCCACTAGAAGTCCTTCGCTCATGTACTTCCCATTAGGCTTCCGCAGCGACGTCAAACAAAAGCGCACCTGATGTAAACGAAATCCAAGAAGCAATTAATTATGGCGCTGCCAATTGAGTTCGTCTGGATTGGCGATTAGAATGCAAATAGGTAGTTACTAGTACTAGTACCATCTCTGGAGACGACTCGCTCTGCTATTATTTTGCCACTTCACCAGCATTACATCACCATGACGACTGTGATAATGTAGTCATATCGCACAGTACACGTACCAGTTATCAATGTGTATAGAATGGTGTGGTCGGGTGGGAGGGGGGGGGGGGGAATTGACGTAGGAGCTCGCACTACAATGATGTATCGTGATCATTATCAAACCCAAACTCCCAAAGGCCTCCCAAAACCTTTTTCTAGAAGTAGAACTGGTGCTAGTCATGTACATGTACATGTACATGATTGTACAATGACTTTACAATGACTTTTTATGTACACTCAGTCTCAGGCTACTTCTACATGTACTAGCATAAATGAATATCTTTGGTGAATCTGGAGTCTGGGGTAGCCGGGATCTGGACGACCAGGACCAGTCTCCAGGGAAATGTTGATATTGCCATGCAGTCAGGATGAGCTACGGCTTCAATTCAGCTTGAGAAGTTGAGAGTGCAGGAAAGGTGATAACCCCCCCTCCCCCCCCCCCCCCCCCCAAGAGTAGCTGTACAACTAGCCACTTCAAACGCCACTTTCCACTCGATTGGGTTAGTGGAGAGGCTTTATGGAATGCGCCATCTCGTTCAATCCGTCCGTCCGCATGAGCCGCGCACACCGCATAGATCCTTTCGGAAGGTTGGCCGGTACATGCAAAGATGACTGCCGCCATGTTGGCAAACCGAGACGCCAGGTATAGTAGCAAAGAAAATATGTAGCACCTCGCTCATGCTCAGGTCTTCGCGGTTCGGCCTCTTCAGTTCAGTTGAACATAATATTTTAGTATGTACGCTACGTAATAATCCCTGTGCGCTGCCTGGTCCGCAAGTCCGTACAGCGCTGCTCATGACGCATAGCCAGCATAGTACTCAGTAAACAGTATAGTAGCACCCCTCTTGGTCATGACTGCGTCAGCTGCCCGTCTCAGCACTGGCACTATACGGAACTAGTGGCAGTAGTGCAGGAAATCACATCGCAGCAGCAGGCTCGGATCGCGGAGCGAAAGGAGAAGAGGAGAGGTTGCCAGAGGGACGCAGTTCGCGAACGGGGATGAAATAGGCAGGGACACAGATAGTGAGTCCGTGCCTGATGAAGGTGAAAGCGAGGTGAAGTAACTGCGATTGTGGGTCGGCTTATACCTACTCTCTCGTGATACACAGCTCGCAGCTGTCAGTGAACACTGCCAAGCCCAGCGCCAGTTTTGGAGGAGCGTGGTTGAGTGTTCTTCTTTGACTGCTGGACCACGACATCCCACAGCATCTTCACATCTCAGCGTCACATCAAACGTGTCAATCCAGCCACCACTGATCTGGGCCAGCCAAGCAGTTGAACTGTTGAAGCTACTAGCAAGCTGCTCATCGTTGCCAGAATAAGACCCCCTGGGACGCCTTGGCAGCGGGTCAGTCAGCGTCTTTGTCAGTGTGGATCGTTTTCTCTGCCCAGCATCAGCAGGCGAGAACCCGTAATCTACTCTCTTGCAGTACAGCGTTCTGTTTTCGCTGCCAGCGCACAACAACATAGAACACAGCACCAGGCGAGGGAGGAGGAGATCAGCTTCCAACTGACCTGCTGTAGTATTTACTGGCACGTAGAGATAAGCCGTGGGCTGTGTGGCGTTAGCTGTGTGGACAGGTTAGACTCCAGCTGTTGATACTAGTACATTTCCTGTAGTCCGGTGCTTCGGATAGCTTCCTGCCTGGACTATCAGACATCCGAAACGGTAAATCCTATGTAGAGTGTACGGTACTCTTTCGCACACTTGAGAGGAGGGTGATATCAAACCAGCGATGTGCGCCTATAGTATTATTACGAAGGGGCAGAGCAAAGTCGCTTTTAAGTTAAGATTCGTTGGCCCATATCTTGCCGGATCCACTGGAAGAGACATACCGCAAAGTCATGTGTGCTATCTACTTTCTAAACAGCAAGTTAGTTGCACGCACGGAGTCTTGATCTTTGCCATGGCGTTGTGAATGGTTACATTGTTCTCGAATCATTCCTATCCAGATATCCCCCAGTCTATTCAACCTATTTCTGGCTTGGCTGGAGTTTCCCAAGCTCAGGAAATAGTGACTAAAAGTACGCCTGTAGCAGTGGGTTAACCTCTATCACGAAATGTCTACACGCTCTGCAAATACTTTATTTCATTGATTGAGTCTAGTCCGCAAGTAGAGTATGAGCGGAGTCCCTCAACTGTGCGTTTATAATTACTATCATTCTTTTCCTGTGCTTTCATGCAGTCTACACGTCCCATACCAAAAACAAGTACCCTCATCCGCTGACGATACAAGATGGCATCGCAGAGGAGCAGTGTTCTCTCCAGCCTGGTTCTGCTGCTGGTGCTGCTGAGTGTGCAAGTCCGGGCGTTCTACCTGACCATCGTTGACAAGAATCTCGTGCGCATTATCAGTAAGTCGCCGACAACGACGGGGTTGAGTGAGTGGGCATGTGATGACGCTTGCAGGAACACCAGAAACTTGGTTTTGGTGTGTCTTTAGAAGCTAGTGCCAGTAGTGGGCTCGGATTTTTGTCCTGTTGTGGGCTGTCAGTACTTGTCAGCAGTGGAGAACGAGCCCAAGGCAAACCACACACGAGGTATTTGAGGAGGACAGGAACAGAATTCGCAGCAACCCTCACGCTGCAGCCAGAGTTCCAATAGTGCTGTACGTAATGATTATGTACAAGTACTGCAAATCGAGTGCCTAGATAGGCTAGCTACCAGTACATGCGTCAATAATGACCAGTTCGGCTGTTCCGTGGACTGACGACAAGCACTGCATCAACGTTTCAGACTTTCATTAGCGTTTCTTGCGCCTTTGAAATGTCAAGGTATAGATGTCAAGTCGTGAAATCCAATTTAGTTGTTGTCTTGGAAAACGCTACCTCTGGGCACCCGACTAACAGCTAGTTGCGTTCGGACGTGTAGGACGTGTAGGACGTATAGGACGTGTAGGTGGTGTTTAGAACTGAGCAAACCATGTAGTACCTGACCCCTTGCATCACCGTCCGTGAAATAGCTCAATGCATGAGCCTACCTCTCGAATGCAAGGAGGTAGCGACTTACCCTGGCCCCGAGTGTTTTGGACTTGGAGTCATTCCAAGCACTTGACTCACACTCTGTACAGCGCGGCATGCGTGATTTGGCCGTGCAAGATGTTCACAGCTAGCCCAGACGTCAACAGTGACATTGTCCAGGTTTGCTGTTTTTAGAGGTGTCCAGCAGGGAGACCCAAGTGGAGTCTTTCTGCTTCCTCTTCAATCGGACCACTGCATTCTCTGCACTGTGTACATGTGACGAAAGCGCTCGGAAGGAACCAGAGAGTGGTAATATACCTACTCCCTGGTAGGGATTATGTACTTGCAGTGCTGTTAGGGATAGGGAGGGGCGGATGGGGACCACATTCGTGCTCAACTCCACGACTAAACATCACCGCGACGACATGAATGGAAAGAGCTAGGGAGTGGATTGGGTTGTTCATAGTTGTCTTGCTGAGCCCTAGTTGGTATTGATCCCTCTATTTTTGTCGTAGCTCCAGTTAGCCTAGTATAGCACACGACATACTAGTAGGCGTGTCGGCGTGTGCTGCTCGGTAGGGAGTCATCTTTTGCATATGGCATGACGCTGTAGCATCCCGTACAGTCTCCGGGAACATGGGCGGGCATCACCAGAATTCTGTCTTGCTGTCTCGGATTCCATAATCTTCACTGCTAGCTGGTCACGCATGATTAGATTCTCTGGTGTAAATCAACAACATGTGATATGTACGTGTACAGTTAGTTGTTCCGTGAAAGACCAGCCTAGGGTGATTTCAAGTGACAGTCAAACCCGGTGTAACATGCAGTGTACGCGGCCGGGAAGGTAGCAACAAAACAAAGCGGCGACGTATGTAATGCACTGCTCTCTCTCTCTCTCTCCTTACCCGTACACGACGTATACAAAACAAGGAAATGCAATATGACTCTGTCAGGTTCATGTTACTGCATAGAGAGTGCATGATAATACAGTCATGTACCCATACTCACTGAGCAGCACTCAGTACCTATAACATTGTATAGTAAGAGACGTGCGGACAGGGACTGAGTGAGGTGAGGCTGCCAACGAGCTGCCAGCACAGCCAGCAGCACCTGCTGATTGTGGTGAAATCGGAGAATCAGCTAGAGAATGCCTGCTTACTGCCGTCAGAGGCACTGGTGAAATAGCATTTCGCGGTACCAGGCCTGTCTTTCCCCTGTCCTTGGTTGTCAAAGTGCTTGCTGACAATATTGCCTACGTGCCGCCAGTGCACTTTTACTTGCCCGTTACATTCCGCACCATGGAATCCCATGCGAATCCGAAACGTTCTTATTCTTACAAAACGTGCCTGCCTACGTTTCTCTGGACCCATTAGTGTTATGGTTCCATTTGTGTGGCGTGGCTGAGAATACTAGTAGAATCATGGGTGGCGAATGGTATGAAGGAAATGGGAGTGCATGAGCAGTTGGTCAATGGTCTCACACTCCATAGGAATGATGCATTTCGATCTCACGTACTCTCTACCATAGAGTCATTGAATACTTGGTGAAACCGCAAAGAGATCAGCACGACCATGGATAATAGTAATGCTGTGAATAGTGGTTACTGGTTGCTTTTCTATTCCGCAAACACAATTTAAAACTTTTCCGACTTGACAGAAGTCTGACGTGTCACGGAGCACTGTGCTTGCACGCAGGACTCAGTAGCAGTGTGTGGTCAAGCGCTGCAAGGCCTAACGTTAGGATGATTGCATCAAGGAACGATAGGAGTTACAGTAGATAGGGTAACCAGGTGTTTTTTGGCACTTGAAGGTCCTGGCTGCACAGGGCAAATGTTTGGTGGAGATCTGCTAAGATAATCAGTGATTCTTCCTGTTCAAAGGGTCTGCTTAGCAGCTACTAGTACTAATGCTAGTGCTCAGTGATAGAGATCAATCGCCAACAAACCACACTAGCTCACCGCAGTTAAAATGGGAGAGGTACTTCCTCCTGTTCATCACCTTCTTCGCTGCGTGCCAGCAGCAGTCACCTGCACGAATTCCTACCCTGAAGCATTTCAAGTTGTGGTCATGGTTCTGGGACTGCCATGGTCCCATCAAGCCATCATAGTTATTATTTTAGTAGTTGTTATGGCCACTTTAGCAGCTCGAGTTTCTGTGTGTCGAAATCACAGAACACGCTAAGGGCAGTGTGACATTTTGACATCCATATACTGCAATAGTACAAGGAATGCTGAGGCATCATCGAGAAGTGCAGTTTCCCCTCATTATGAGTTAGCATAATCCCGATAGTGCTGGCATCATCATAGGACGCCAGCCATGCATGCATCACCACTGGCCACATGGGTACACTCAGTACATGTCTGTACACTGCAAGTGCAGGGTATTCGAACTCCATTCAGGGCAATGGCCCCAATGGCCATGGGCAAGTGGTTGGACTGCCAGATGACTGATCAGCTGACTATGGTGACTGTTCCCAGCAGCATAGACGTGATGCATGATGGGTCATGTGCATGTGCATAATATTGTATGACTGTACACTGTACATGCATATGAATGATAGTGATCGTCTTAGGCAGAGTCCACATGTATAAGGAGTACAGTCATGTAGCCTTGTAGGTGTTCAACGACCTGTCACAATACTATTCTACCGCCTCTCTCCCTGGGCATACCACGTGCTAACAGGTGCCTGGGACTGTGAGAGAGCATTCCAGTAGGAAGTTATTTTAGTGGCGCTCATGGGAAGAAGTTTGTATCCAATTCCATCATTGTGTGTGGCGTGATGACTTATGCTCCCAGATATTCACACTATGCTAAAAATTAAAATTCCACTGACGATTGCTTCACTGCAGAATGCAAGGAACGTGCATACCATGTTATTTCCCAAATCCAGGGAGCAACAGGGATAGCAGCAGCATAACGTTATTGTATGATGGCATGCTCCAAAAGCACAAGGGCTTGGACTGGATAAATATTCCCGCCAGTGTTGAGCAGTTAGTACAACAGCTGCTGGCTGCTGGAGATAGCAAATCGGGTTGCATTACAGGCTACATGTAAAGTGAACGATTGTGTTTGTGTGATTCAGGCATTGCCATAATGACTCAAACCACTACCAAGCCTGCTTGATAGTCCTGGTAATTGTTTTATCAGCTGTTGCTTTAATCTGAGTTTAATGACGTAATGAGGTGAAAAATGGCACCGATTGCCATTCCCTCATTCGCTTAGCTATGCCCATATATGCTCACTGGTCGTGAAACGGCTAGCATAAAGTAGTCGTTAGCATGTGTCCACCACTGTTCCCATGTCCAACTGTACAAACGACATGTACACCCATCTGACGGCATGTAGTGTCCTGCTGGGGTAACTAATCTATGTTTCTCTTCTCCTTTCCCACCTCTCTCCCTGCATCTTTTGCAGCCCGGCAACCATCATCCAATGCCCTGGAACTGTACACCGAGCTCAGTGGCTCAACGTTTGAAAACACGGAAACCATCCGGCAGCTGGCTGCTACGCTCATTCCTCTTGGTGGTGACTTGGAAGAGGTGTCTTTCAGATGGCTCTCTTCACCAGTAGATGGAGGAGTAAGTGATGGCAAACGTGAAGTAACTGCATCTCGATTGGATTCAACCAGCCTCCAAATATGTGACTTGATATTGGCCATCATTCAATTTATACCATAGATCAGCATTAAGCATGCGTAAAGTGAGTGAATCATTGTTGTCCGCCCATAGCCTACGTGCTCTGTCCACACCTGTATTTCCAGAGCCCCCCCCCCCCCCCCCGGAAACCACCAACGCGATCGGACTCAGCTCAGAGCATCCGGGGCCCCTGGAGTATTACTTATCAGAATGATTTTACTTGCGTGATGTCTAGACCCTAAGTACTGCTCAGCCAACACATAGCCTGAGTTAGTACGTAAAGTCCTGGCCAAAGACCTCCTGGAAAGAACAGCACTGGGCGCTACGCGTCCCTAGCACTACACACACACACACACACACACACACACACACACACACACACACACACACACACACACACACACACACACACACACACACACACACACACACACACACACACACACACACACACACACACACACACACACACACACACACACACACACACACACACACACACACACACACACACACACACACACACACACACACACACACACACACACACACACACACACACACACACACACACACACACACACACAAACACACTATTCATTGCACTCGAATGCGGTGCTACTTTATTCATGAGGTTGGATTTCCCCGGGGCCAGAACCGTATGTTACAGGTGCTGGCAAGATCAGTCTCTACAGCAATGTAGTTGTTCCACGTGTAACTATGCTTGTTCCTGACAGGAGTTGTACTACACACTGAAGAAGTACCAGGGGTGGAGAAGGCAGGATTGGCAAGAGTCCAACCAAGAGAAGACCATCGATCCCGTCTTCTCCATTCCTCCATCCGGCACGGTTCCCACCGACTACAGCGACAAGGCCTCAG
>NC_088645.1:14328284-14390784 GCF_964019385.1 Sycon ciliatum
CTCACTGTCTCAAGATGTCCCCCGTTCATGTACCAGCATTAGGGAGAAGCAAATACTCAAGGCCTGGCTCAGTGTGTTTCTTCGCGGGCTCTACTGTGTTACTGTGTTTGTGTGTTTATAGTGCTCATGACTATCTGTAAGTAGTCAGCTAAATGCAATCAGCTCTGGGCATGCGGTACATACATGTATAATCTTAGGTATCCAGATAATATGTGCCATCCTGATAATGTTAGTTAGTGTTAGGCCATGTTAGCAAATGATATACTTGTGTCCTTAATTAAAAATTAATAACTAGAGTGGGCATTAATAAATGCAGTTTGCTATTATCGTGATTGGTCCATTACGCGTACAAAACAACTGTGGTTCAAGGAGCAATACGTAAGTCGTTGCTGTCTTTACGCGGACCACTTCAAACATGATCACGTGACAGCTGTAGGAAGAGCAGGAAGGAAGAAAGAAACATAATTATAGCATTATACTGGTACAAAGGATACTAGTACAAATACCTTTTAAAATATTGTTGAGCCAATTCACAATTCTGTCTTTCAACAAACTGTGTTCATCTTCAGCAGCTTCTCCCCAACCTTGAGGTATTGAATTACTTGAAATGCGTAAAGGCAAATGAATGCCCGTGTACACTACTGAAGTACTCACGGGAGTTTCCCAGGCAAGGGAATTTTCGAATCAAGGGAATTCCCCAGTACACGTGTACCAAGAGAGGGGTGATGCACTCTTACTGGCAGGAATATCTACAAAATTACGATGCTAAAAACTGCATGTACATGTACATGACATGTAAATGATCTGCACCATTATGATGCTAGGTAAAGGACCTACATGGAAGTGGATCACCTCAAAAATCCCGGAAACTCACCCTCCAAAGTATTTTTTACAGTTTGGCCAGTCTGCTGCTATACATGTACATGTGCTTCTTGGGGGTTAGACAGGGGGAGGGGGGGGGTTAGACAGGGAGGGGGGGGTTAGACAGGGAGAGGGGGGGGGTTAGACAGGGAGAGGGGGGGTTAGACAGGGGAGGGGGTTAGACAGGGGGAGGGGGTTAGACAGGGGAGGGGGTTAGACAGGGGGAGGGGGGTTAGACAGGGGGAGGGGGGTTAGACAGGGGAGGGGGGTTAGACAGGGGAGGGGGGGGGGGTTAGACAGGGGGAAGTAGCCATGTATTACTGGATTGCATTCCACCTTCCAGAGTTTGCACAGTGAGTAGGTCACTGAGCAACAGCGGCTTACCCTTCTCTTGATGCCAGACATCCATCCTTTGTTCTTCTTCTTGGGCGGTGTCACCTTACTGACAGCGGGTAGAGTATATCCGGAGGCACCATCAGGCGCCCCTGGCCGTGAGTAATCAAAGTCCATGGACTGCGAGTCATTGCTACTACTTCCGGTCGTGTCAGTGGATAGGTTCTATACAAGAAACAGGCAAGCAGATGCGGCGTTTCAGGACTATCAACTCCAGTAGGAATCATAATAACGTTAATTATGAAGGAGCTGCTACAACACAGTCCTCAAAAAAAGCGTATCGATTCTCGGGAGTACTTTTCTGGCTGTGAGATACATCGCAGATCCTACCCAGGGTAATCATACTGTCCATAGAATCTCTTTGCTGGCCTTGCTATGCACATTAGCATGAGAGCGTTAGGCTAATGAACATGTACATTTGTACACAGATTACAAGAGTGTGCCAAGGCTAAATGGCATTTCAATGAATAAATTAACAGCAATTGTGCCCGTGCCTCAAATCACTGAACAGTTTCCACTGAAGATATGGTGCAGCTTACGGATAGTGCGGAGCTGATGCTGTTGAGGGTGTCTGCACTGCCTGCGGTACCAGTCCGCAGGAACTCTGCACACGCCCTGTGTTTGTTTTCAATGGCGAAATCACTGCAGAGAGAACAGGCCAGTAACCAGCAGGTCAAGGACGGTACTACAGACTGAGAGCTCTAGTGTATACAGTTGAATGGAGAGGGTGATGCATTATCATTGCAGATCATACATGTACATGGCATATACCGATAGTTCAGATCAAACTATTTGCTGTGGTAATCCGGTTCACATCATTGGAGCGATCATGATTATGATTGTGTGGTGCTTGTCTTGCATGACAATTGTGGAACTTCCATTTTGATTTATAATTACCATACAGTATTCCACTCGAGATTGTGTTATTATTGCTGTCCAACAATCTTGTCCACTACCACAACTTGGTTATGAGATACTATCCAACGCTACAGACAGCAAGCGAGACACATTGTATTTCGTTTTTACTAAATTATTTGTCCGACATTGCATTGCTCTTCCACGTAGATTTTCTTACAGTGGCGTGTTGCTATCCTTGTCCGTTGGGAACATGTTGCAGCGATGCATGGCGAACACACGCAGCGACTCCAGCTGCCCTTGCTCGGCTGCATCGTGCACTGGCGTGTCGCCATAGTCATCTGTCTCCGAGCCATCGCACAACTGTAGGCCGCGAGCAGCAAACACACACCGCAGGACACAAGATCGTCAAGTGACCCTGTCAACATTGTACATTTTTGTACATATTCGTATATTGTGAGAAAACGTGAGCAAGCTTATACAGGTAGAGTACCATTTGGAAGGGCATACCTTTAGCCTGCTTCCCTACCTTAGTGTCCATTGTATACCAGTACATATACGTATTGAATTTGAAGTACTAAACAATGCATGTCAATGTAATTGTAAGCCTAACCCCTAACCCCACCTACTTCCCAACAAAGCTTGCCTCCCATAAAGTATCAATTACGAGACTATGCCTTGAAATCGCTCCATCTTCTGAAAGCACTCACATGGTGATTGAGCATCCATTGAAGGATGTTCACGTGACCCTTGGCAGCAGCGAAATGGACAGGAGTGGCACCGTCTGTAGTACGACACGTCACCTGGCAACCAGCCTTTCTCACTAGCCACGTCATCGTATTGATGCGACCTGCAGAACAGTGCAACAGTGATATTCTCTATTATCACAGTATGTACTGTGCATGACGAGAGAGAGAGAGAGAGAGAGAGAGAGAGAGAGAGAGAGAGAGAGAGTGAGGGGGGGGGAGAAGCAGAGAGAGAAATACGGATAGACAGAGAGAAAACAGAGCCTTCGACACGTGCAAAATCGTTTGATTGATGGTGATGGTGCAGCATGGATCTTAGACGTCATGTCAAACTCAATTGTAGCATAACCATGCTTGCTATGTGGCTAGGAATATCTTCGTGGTCCATATCACCATTGCTAGTACTAACCTACAGGACCGCTATACATCTAGACAACTTTGCTTACCTGTTTGTGCTGCAGCATGTAATGGTGTCATACCGTCATTGCTGGCCAGGTTAGGGTCAGCTCTGGCCCCTTCAACCAGCCACTGCACACAGTCCGTGTGACCTTCCTGTGCTGCGAAGTACGCTGTGGAACAGGCAGGGGAAACAAAGCAAAGATTTGTTGTGATTACATGTAGATCTACTGCTGCATTGTACGGAGTTAGTAACCTACTGCTGGTGGGTGTATGCCCAGTACAGTCCATGCAGGAATCTAAATATCATGTGAGTGATTATGAGTGAACCCAGTACAACTGTGTGATTGTCATGGCGAGTTGCTTAGGTGACCATGCAGGCCTGGTACACATTTTATTTGTATGTTTTTGCTCTGGTCCTTCCTGAAGCAGCCCTGTCTGCCAACACAGAGCTGCCAGTTATCCATGGGTTAAACACTGCTGATAGCATAGAGCTGCACGTGTCCTATGCCACATCGGAATAACTTCCAGTCTCGACTTTGTTGACATAATACACAGCTGCACCACACCTAATGTCATGGTAATAGGCGATTCAGACTACGGCCAAAATCACGTGTGAACTTGAATTTCCATGGTGATGCAGTCGTGTTTCAAACTGTTATGCACAATCCCTGATCAAAATACGTCGAAGAGTCGTAGAAGCGTGGTCACAGTTGGCCGTAGTCTGAATCGCCTATTAGGCATGGTTGGACCCTGCCCTGCAGGGCTGACCTAATCCTGAACAGCAGTGTGTAGTATGTATCTTGAATAGATCGTGTTATGTACAATGTAGTAGGTGATCTGGATGGGAAAACAGTCGTTATTTATTCAAGTGTAGTCGTGGCAACATCACTACCATAACTATGATTGTGGCCAATGATTTGATTGGAGAAAGAAAGGATTCACAGCAATGTTCACTAGACGAATACCAAGGGCACATGCGCACAGACTCTCTCAGAGCACACTCTACTCGAACAGTCCTAGTGCACTTTAGACATACAGTTCATTGCACTATAAGTGTAACTCTGGACGAACACATTCAATGAAAATGGGGACACGCTGTACTGTATATGATAATTATGTACTCATACTTGTACTTGCCAACCTTTGCAAACCCTGAGATCAGGACAATGACATACCTACATGTCGGTATGAAAATGTATAATAAATGTAGCTGTGAGGCAGACAACTACATCTAATGCACTTCTGGGTGCCTATTAGTAATAACCACCCTCGCGTATCGGGACGGTCCCGGCCTAATCGGGATAATTGGCAGGTATGTGGACTGTAGTACTTACTTGGGGTCGCACCTCCCGTTGTACGACTGTTCGGCGTCTTGGATGCCTGAACAACGGTCTTGAGCGCGTCCAGGAATCCGCCACTGGCTGCAAAATGCGCCGGCGTAGCACCGTCGTTGTTCCGCAGATCTCCCAGTTCGTCACACGCCGTCACCAGCTCTCGCAGGCAGTCCACGTGTCCGTTATGAGCGGCAACGTGAGCGACGGTGGCACCTCTGCCATCTCGGTATAGTACTGCTTTGGGATCGTGGCCCAACAGGATATGAAGAGCCTCGAGATTTCCAATCTTGGCGGCAATGTGTGCACAGGTGACGCCTGAAGGTGTGGTATCCTGCTGCGGATCGGCACCTCGACTGTTCAGCAGGCGCTTCAAGCACTCCGCATGCCGGTTGTTCACCGCCCCAATGAGACTGTTCGGCGAACTAACACACTTATCGCACGGCTCAGCCTCTCCTGCTGGTACTAGCGTGGAACTGCTCGACCGGCTATTACTGAACGAAGCCTTCCGTGGCGAGCATTCGCCTCTGCTCGTCGTACCACTGTTGCATTGCGAAGTGTTGTTGCTGCTGTCCTCTACGTTCAGAAAGTCGTCGAGTTCGTTGAGTGTGTTGATGGCTGTGTGGCTGGTGTAGAGCGCCAAGGCTGGTCTAGCGGCTCCGAGCATGCTGTCTTGACCTTCAGGACTGGATATTGCAGGCGGTGCGCGGTCGAACATCGCTGTGCTTCGAACACCACTGGACACCCGTTTCTCTTTCGAGAGGCACACGGATGAAGCGTTAGTACTATCAGGAGACACTACGGTAAGAAGAGTTGTTCTCCAACACACTCTAATACACCTAGGTTACTAGGGACATTCAAACGAACTGACTTAGGCCAACTTCCTTCGGCAGGCGGACAATATGGAAGACAAGACTCGACTGACGGAGACATGCACTGTATGCTATCCTATGGCCCTATTGGTACGGCGGAATGACTGAACTGTCCTTGCCTCTCGTTGTGCTGATGTAATGATACTCGCGTCTCGCGGTGGATCGTACCCGCCAGACCAGGGTCACTGGTGTTGAACACAGCACGGACAGGCACAAGAGATAAATAGATCATAACCCCCTAGATTCTGTCAACAACGTGGTCCGTGGCAGTTAGAAGCCTGTTGGAATTGCTGTAATACTGTGCAAGATAATCGTCTGGGGAACCATATCACTGGCCAATCTGTTGTCACCCCTCAGTGGCACAGGCCGGTTATGCAGCCTGACTAGTCCACCTTTGTGCTAGGCCATGGAGACCAGCGGAGTGGATCTTACAACAAACGCCGGGTTTCGCCGGACCCACCGCAGATCCTCACGTCAGCATGGACACCTTTCCACCACTGAATCATGTGATGAGAACACTTCTCAAACTGGCCTGCAACATGCACGCCACCTCCCCGTTGACGGTTGCCATAGCTCCCGTGACAACTGGTGTCAAGTCTCCCGTCACACTTACCAGCCATCCACCACACGGGGACAACATGCGAAAACCACACGCAAACACACTGTACGAAAGTGTTGACGCACAGCAGCGTAGATCCATATCTGTATGGCACTGCCCCACTGTCTACACTACAAAGTCTACATGTCAGCAGCATAGTAGCTCAGCTATCTAGCAGCCCCCGGCCTCCATTCTAGATCACCAGCTCCTTTTAGCTATGCCAGTACATCAATGTCCAAGACGTCTAGTGCGCCAAATATCATGTGCGTGGAATCTACAACGGCACGTACGGATACGACACTCACTGCTTATCATGCTGGAGACGGCGGTGCTGTCGTGGACACCAGTGCTTGACAACCGTAGACTATGTCGCCAGTCACATGAACTCTGTGCGTCACAGCAGCAACACGTGACCATGGTGATAGCGGGAAGCACACCTAAACAGTACAGGACTGGGGGCAAGAAATAGTTTGAACTGAGTAGTCCCATTATGCTGGAACTCCTTGAAACATGTAAGGTTTTCAGGACAAGGCCCGCTGGCGGAATTCCGATATGCTCCTGTTCTTGAATGTCATGTGACGCAGCAATGCTCAGGGCATAGGTCAGTTCAGTGGTTGTGTGTCAAGATGAGGTAGTTTATAACTTCGCGACTGGAAGACTATAATACCAGGGCATGGGGTGGGGAATCCATTTCCTTATCCTTCCAGGAAAGATAATTGCAGCTAAATCTTACCCACAGTGGAAGCAAGTGATAGTTCAAAATCCGTGCGGCAGTAGGATAGTGGCAGTAAGGTTCTGTGTACATCTCCAATCTGGCCATCTGTAGGCTCAGCCACTCTGTTTGATGGTAAAATAGTAGTGGGAAAAGGCGTATCTCTAGGCTTTTGTTTCATCCTTGACCGTAAATCCGCCTCAGTGTACATAAACGAACGGATTCATTTTGAAAAAGAAAAGTCCATCTGAGTCTATTCCTTCTATTCTTGGGAATACATTATGAGGATGGCAACAAGCAACGTCACACCTGGGAGTAACACTGTTTGATTCTGTACCCGGGGAGTGTTTATCACCGAATCCATTTGCAAACTAGCTGTCGAATCCATTCCACTGAGCGTTCAATAATGGTTAAACCTGATGTTCGTATCTACTCACAACTCTTTAGCTCGCCTCAGCTTTAGGCAATGTCATGCAATCATAACGCATCAAATAATCATTGCGAGGAAACATGAAGCTGAGCACACCCATTGACTGAATTCCTACAGGTATTTCGCATTGTATTGTATTTTACCCGAGGATGTACCCAGAGTGCTGACAGTGCTCAACACCGCGGAGGAAGAGCGCAATAGAGAACAAAACAACAAGGACAATCAAGGCTTGTTTGCTGCTACTTCAAGTTTCATGCTCTCGCAATCATGTATTGTATTATTTTACTTGGGCATTCCCAACAGATCCTAATGTCTTCTTACATGGTGTCCAATGTGTATGTTTGTGTCTAGTTCCTGGCGAAATGAATTGGGGCCATGATATGAATAGTGCGAAGGGATTCGGGAGTGCCTTAAAGCGGTTAGCACCAAGGAATGAAGTAGATTTGTATCCTGCTTCAGGATGAAAAATGGGTGAAGAACGGGAATTACTGGCTTGCCCTCAGGTGACTCTCTCTCTCTCTCTCTCTCTCTCTCTCTCTCTCTCTCTCTCTCTCTCTCTCTCTCTCTCTCTCTCTCTCTCTCTCACACACACACATCATCTGGTTGCGACGTCAACAAAAACACTGGTCGGAAGATCCACTTTTCTGAGGTACTGTATGTGGGACTCCGTTTATTGAGGTGCGTTGAAATTTATTCTCTTTATCTTATTATTTCTTTTCTATAATTTCCCCATATGAGTTCCTATCAGTTGCTGTGAACACCTTGACTGGAGAGCGCTTGCTCGAGCGTTGAACCGGGTTCTTAATCCACCATACCCAGCTCGCAAGGCTGGGCGGGGTTGTGAGCAGGCTTTCATTTCATCTTTTCTTATTATTTCTTATTATTTCTGCTTTTGATCTCATTACAAAAATTCTGCGCTTTTTCTCCATCTGCGCATAAAATCTAGACTGACAACCTGCTTGTTAAATCATGCACCTGCTTTCAGGCGTAAAAACCCTGTTGTAGAGGTCTCAGTCCTCATTTGTTAGACTTACCTGTCTTTATAAATGTAACTTACTCTCTCTCTCTCTCTCTCTCTCTCTCTCTCTCTCTCTCTGTGCAAGTGCAGTCATGGCGAAGGGAGAACAACATTTAATCATACAGAAGTGAACTGCAGAGATTGTGGATGCAGCGAAACACGAAGAAAACGAAAAATGAAAAAAGGACTTAGTATATTACCTTGTGTCTACGCCAATTATGTGGTACCTCTCAGAAGGTCCTACTTATTTGGTCACTGATCACAACCCAGCCAGCATACTTTTCAGGAACCAAAATGTCCTTTTCATGCATATTGCAGCCGTAAATCACATTTTGTTTGGTTGAGTTGGGTAACTCCGCTCTTCTTCCTCGCTCACCGGAGGAATTTCTCTAGTCTCCTCGCGCAACTGGGGAGCACTCCAATGGAGAGAGAAAGATTTTCATAGAGCGGCTTGCTGTGAGAGGTGGACTGAGACTTGACGGCACTAACGGCGAATATCAAGACCTTACGGCCACGGAGCTGCGGGACTCTGCGCTGGTCGTCTATCCGTGTGGAGGCAAAGCAAACGCGCGGGCAACATTCCGCTGAAGCGAGCGGGGAGCTGAAGCTGGATTGGTGACTGACGTACCTGCTTACTCCACAACACCGGCGCATAATGATGTACAGTCAACTTCGCTTATAACGACACTCGGCGGGGCATCAAAAAGGTGTCCTTATTCGCGAAGTGTCGTTATACCCGAAGTCTCATTATATGTATTACAGTGGGATGGGACTTTGCCCTGGGCATGGAAATTCTGTCGTTATTCGCGAATTGTCGTTATATCCGATGTCGTTATTAGCGAAGTTGACTGTACATGTACAAGACTTTGTGCGTATTCAACTCAAAATTAGTTCGTGTTCCGTCAGTGTCAGCAAGTACATGTACAATTTGTTCTCAAAATAACTTCGGAACAGTCTGTTCATGGTTTTCATTTGTACATGATTGTATTGGACTCGTTCTCTACACTTGCGATAATTTAGCGGCAATTCTAATGTTGTAGCGTTGTTCTCTTGCAATTTAGTGGAACCTGTATTGAGTAACTGAGTTTTATGTTTCGTTACATTGTCGACAGATCTCCTGTGTACCGGTTTTGTGGCACAATGAATAGCCATTTGTCGTCTCCATTCTTGTGCAATCATGCATAATTATGTAGGTTGGTTCTCTTCATGTTATTGTGACCTATTTCATAGATGTTGGTTGCCTTGTTGCTTTCTCTCCCCTCTCCTCTCACCCAAGCCATTAGCGAAGCTGTGGACGCAGCATACTGCTGCTACACTTCAACGCGGGAATGCGTATAATAATGATAATAATAATAAATCACATTTTCTAATCCAGCACCCTCCCTGGATCCGGTAGAATTTTTCCTAAATCCTTAAATCCAGCAGAATTCCCCAAATCCAGGAGATTTTCCGTAGTACAAAATGGTTCCGGATTATATAGGGAGGGCTACTGGCCCACTGTACATGTGTAATAAATAAATTCCGTGTGACTTACTACCTGTTTCTATCGTTGGTTGCCGGTTGGCTGGTACATAACGAAATGTTCAATCTTCAAAGAATCTGTATATTTGGCTTGGTCAACTGTTCCTGACTAATATTAAAGGGGAAGTATACCCTAAAATCAAATTTTCACCAGTTGTAGTCTTCTGGGTGCTGAGTCGAATGGTCTTGGTCCGAGGAAGCTGCGACGCTCCCTTCCTACTTGAATCCCAATCGAACTCGCGCACTTCCACCGAAACTGGGTGACTGCGCCCTACTAGATGGGGATTTGTATGCAAAATGTCACTAAAAGCGCCATTTCGTTCTTATAAAAGCACGGATGACCGCGATTGGCCCATATGCTGTAGTCTTTTGGACGCTGAGTCGACTGGTTTTGGTCCGAAAAGGCTGCGATGCAGCGTTCCTCCTTTATTCCCAATCGAACATGGTTGAACAAGCGGTCACGTGCTCCTGGGTGCCCAAATCACCTGGTTACCGCGCCAGCAGGCGACAACTTTCACACCAAGGTTCAACTCGAGTTCAACTCGAGTGACAGGACTGCACCCAAAAAAGGTCAAACAGGCTAGTAAGTTGTACCCTACAGGCACGGTGACCAGGTGACTGGTGTACGCAGGAGCACGTGACCGCTTGTTCAACCATGTTCGATTGGGAATAAAGGAGGAACGCTGCATCGCAGCCTTTTCGGACCAAAACCAGTGGACTCAGCGTCCAAAAGACTACAACATATGGGCCAATCGCGGTCATCCGTGCTTTTATAAGAACGAAATGGCGCTTTTAGTGACATTTTGCATACAAATCCCCATCTAGTAGGGCGCAGTCACCCAGTTTCGGTGGAAGTGCGCGAGTTCGATTGGGATTCAAGTAGGAAGGGAGCATCGCAGCTTCCTCGGACCAAGACCATTCGACTCAGCACCCAGAAGACTACAACTGGTGAAAATTTGATTTAGGGTATACTTCCCCTTTAAGTAAAGAAAACCACCCGCAGAGTGCATTCTACCGACCAAAAGTGTAGGGTGGTGTGGGGCGGGTAGTCGGGTACATGAAGAGTACATACCTACGATCGTCTGCCTTGCAAGCAATATGATAATTATCCGTGACCAGTGTCCAGGGGTGTATCATCTTGCGGAGAAAGTAAAATGTTCCTTGCCCTAAGCATATGCAGCAGTGGTGGCCGAGTGGTTAAGGCGATTGACTCGAAATCAATAATTATTGGGCTCTGCCCGCACAGGTTCGAATCCTGTTCACTGCGATCTATTTTTTTTTGGTTTTCAAAAATATGAACAAGGAGAAAGAAGTCCTGGGCCTCTGGAGACGGATTTCAGAAGACGATTATCATTTTGAAAGCTATGGTCAAGACTCAACATCTTGCTATGGTGTGCTCGTGGAAGATCTGATGCGCGTTGCGTATCACCAGGTTCACTAGTTCATTCCTAGTTTTTGTGCCCCTGATGTAACCGTTAGTTCGGAGAGAGCTCTTGTCTTCTTGCAGTTCCACTTGATATCTACAGAGGCACACACCACACATCCATTTCTGAGGCTAGACTTTTGCTGAAACTCTGAGTTGAAACTGGCTCACATTCAGGACACCTCCTGTTAACCAAAACTGTTCGTCCAGACCAGTACGATAGGCGCAACGCTTTATTATGGGCTGAATGTCTGCGCAAACCTGAGTCACTCGGGTATACATGTTGCTCCATAGCCTACGACTGCAGAGAATTATCTACACTCAATCTCCGGAGAAATAGCCAGTGTTTCCGACACGACATGTACCCCCTACCCTTCTGCAGTCTCCCCCTTCTCGCAGAGGTATGCACACCTTCAAGAAAAATGTCAACGACCACTTGCGGCGCCGCACGTGGGAGTGGGCCACAGACAGGTTATGATCTCTCAATCTCAGCCAACACACCAGCCTAATTGTACTGACCACACTCCAGCTCCCTTCTACCCCTCTCTGATCCCCTTCGCTCAGCCTTAATGTGTATGCGATTATCAGTTTTCTCCATCTTCCTATTTCCACGGTGCACTGCTTTTATGATTGCTATGTCCTATCTCAATCTCAAATTCTCCCCATTATCGTTTGCAAAGCCGGTGCTCCCCTCTTGGATGCACATGTTCTTTTCTCCTGTGTATCAGCACACATGAGTAACGATGAATCCGAGACCATTGGTCGGAGGAGTTACTTTTGCCCCCCCCCCCCACACTTCGATCCATTATGCCACCGCCGCCGCTGTGCAGCATCTGATGGTTCTGTGGTATTCAGTAAAAATATTTTCCTGTAGAATTTTCCGGTCCTTTCTCATTCAGAAATGCAGAAACAACAGCCATCAGCAGGCCAAAAAGGCACTTGCTGAACTCTGATTGGCTGAGGCCGGTTGACCAATCATTTCAGGTGTGAAGTTCACAGCCAGCATAATTATGCTATAAAACTAATCATTCCAGGAGGGGATGGTTGGTTCGTAATGTAGAAACAACAGCCATCAGCAAGCCAAGAGAATAAACACTTGCTTCACTCTGATTGGCTGAGGCCTGTTGATCAATCATGTCAGGTGTGAAGTTCACAGCCAGCACAGGCTATAAAAGTAATCATTCCAGGAGTGGATGGGGTCGGGGTTTGTAATCATTCCAGGAGTGGATGGGGTCGGGGTTTGTAATCATTCCAGGAGGGAATGGTGGTCGGGGTTTGGGATGGCTTTTTCTCCTGTAGAATTTTCCGGTCCTTCCTCATGCAGAAATGCAGAAAGAAACAGCCATCAGCAAGCCAAGAATATGAACTCTGATTGGCTGAGGCCGGTTGACCAATCTTTTCAGGTGTGAAGTTCACATGTACCGGTATGTCTGTTGATCCAAAAGCCTCTTTTACGGGCAACAAAAATATCTATGTCTATTTAGCGGAGCTCAAAAGGACTGGTCGAACCGATCACGAACAACTAACAACGAACAGCAATTTTTTTTTAAATCGGCTCAAAGCATCAAATTCAGAGTGCTCTCATACTAGAGTCATAGCGAGAAATATACAGCTCTGACATTGAGCACTCCCTTGTAGCTACATGTATTATTATTATTATACTAGCTTTGCACGAAGTTTGACGCATACCCGACCCACTTCTCAACCATGTTCAGGCTAGGAAAGGGGGTGAGTGTTATACCCGTACTGAGAAAAGGGCTCTTTCGGAGCATAATAATAATTAGTGGTGTGCACGGGGAGTCGGGTACCAGTGCTACCCGTGAGGACCTCGGGTAGACGGGTACAGAGTTGTACCCGAAGACCCGAAGTAGCAGAAGACATCATGTACAGGGCATGTGTACGAATTAGGGGTGAAACGATTAGTTCGAATATTCGAGTATTCGTTCGAAAATCTCAAACGAGCGAGTATTCGAAATTTTGCACTCGATCGTTTTTTTTTTTTTTTTTTTTGGTACTGGCATTCTATTTTTCAAAAACTCCTGTTGTACTCCTCATCGACTGGGTATGCACGCATTATTCGTGCCTTTGAGTCAGTACTTTATGACTTGGACGATGCGATCACCACGGCAAGTAACGTTATTTTGTTTTGAGATAATGAAAGTACTGGTGAAAATCGTTACTTTACACTCTGTACAAGACGTTGGCGACTTTTGTTCTATGTTCACAGATAATTTCTTTCGAATTGGTCGAGAACTCACAAATCTAGCGCTTTTGAATTTCGATAAAATACTCGAAATAATCGGATACTCGATCGAATATTATGAATGAGTGATCGGTTGGTCAAAATAGATACTCGTTTCACCCCTAGTACGAATTCATGTAATACTCCGCATGGCTACCCAGTGTGTAAGGGAAGGAGTGCATTTTGGTGTTACAATGGAAACATTACCCGATCGGGTACCCGTGCTACCTGTGGAAAACTACCCGAACCCGATACCCGAAGAAAATGCTACCCGACTCAGCCCTAATAATAATTATAATTATAGCTGAACATGTTTGTATCAATGAGCCGCGCTGGCAACACTTCACCTTTTTCATGGCGCTTTATAGACAGCGTAACTGGGGAGCCTTTATGGAGGATTTCGTTTGTCAAATAAGACCATTAATTTTTAATGTTACTGTTAGCAGCTGCTTACTCTTACATCCTCCGCCATGCCATACTCTATACTCTATTACTCATCCGATCACATCTGACTGTAGACTCTACATGTTTTGGCCCCCACAGCTCGTACCTGCTGTCGCCTTTCTAATACCAGTACTAGCAGATTGCACAGGACCCCTGGCCCTAGTTCGTCCCTTGGGTCCCTGGCTGCTTGTCGATTGATCGGCATATGATATGGACCTGGGCTGCGTACTGCACTGGGATTTCTGACGCCATCGGATTCATGAGCGGTAGATCTACGGCAGTACGGGGCCGGGGGTGACTTGAGGCAGCGGCGTGAAAGCTGATACTTGATAGGGTCTTGGAATCTGAACTACTGGTGCAAGGCCACTGGGCCCATGGGTGCACTGTGCAGGTAGCGATAATGATTACCGGTATGCAGGCTTTCAACGTCATTGGCGACGGAGCAGTGCTCTGTCACTTCACAAGCCAGGTTGACTGACTTCTCGTCTCGACCATAACAGGCAAAGTGATGGGATGCGTTGCCGAGATGAGTTGCCGTCCTCCTGCGAAGAGAATTGCCACCAGCACCGGCTGCAGCAAAGGGTACGTTCACATCTACGTGTACAATCATGTACATGTACATGTACATGTAGTGGCATTCTGTTCCGTGATAGTATTCTTATTTTCCGATATTTCTTACGAAATAGTGGCTGCGACTTCGGCGATGATTTGTACGCCCGCGCCGGAGCTCGCGCTATTTTCTTACACACGATAAATCAAGATTAGTGTGACATGTCGTAGGCATGTGCGCAGACTCCGCAGAGGCAGGAAGATCATCGTACATGCAACGTAACTCGTTACGTAGTGCTACTATACTGACTAGCCTGTGCATGCGGCCCATAGCATAGGCATAAGCTTAGCTTACCATGTGGCTATGAAACGAGTTACGTGTCGGTGACTCATGAGTTTCATGACCACAACAGTTGAACCTGCAGCACTACCATGACTACGACTAGGCCTCCGCGGAATATGCTCGTATTTTTACCGATAATTCCTTTGAGCATTGCTCAAAATTACGTCCGATAATTCCCGTAATTCCACCAATAATTCTCACAGTAATGCTTTTTTTCTTCCCTTTTTTGCAGATACCGTACCGCTTACGGTTTTTTTTGCCACTTGTACGGGCAAAAAATCACGGTTCGCGTGAAACTCGCCTGGAAGCTTCTTTTTTTTCTCTTTTGAAATACCGGGCGATCAAATCATTCAGGATCACAAGCTTTTTGGTACAAATCAGGGTGTTAAAATGGAAAAAAAATTGAAAAAAGGGGCATTGCTCAAATTTTACCGATTATTCCACAAAAATTGCCAATAATTCCCCTTTTAAAAATCACACCGATAATTCCCGAAATTATGCCGGCATATTCCGCGGAGGCCTAACTACGACCCGACGCGAGTCAGATCAGAACTGCATTGGACGGATGTTATTAGTACGGTAGTAACGCACAGTCATAGGCGCATGCTGTATTCGGATATACAACCATGTACATTGTACATTGTAGTTCTACATGTACACTCTCACATACATGTACATGTATAGAGCATGCACATCTGCACAAACATATTATGTTAGTGCAGATGTGCATGCTCTTACACGTACACATTGGCGAAGCACTACCAAAATTCTCCCACTTTGAGTTTGACACAATCACGGATAAAAGTCTGCATACAGCATACAGGAACCATGAAACTGACACTTCAAGACCTACAATGTACTCAAACACAAAGACTGTGGCAATCGAACTCTGATCCCCGCATGCGATTAATGTGCACTTGAAACTCATGTTATGATTACGAAACCATGATGAGAGTTCATTCTTGTAGGCAGTATATTCTTTTACACAACCACGCTATAACCGATACGCACTGTAGTATCCGGAATGTCCAGACCTACATGTACCTGGCATGTACCTGGCATGTAGCTGGCATGTAGCTGGCATGTAGCTGGCATGTAGCTGGCATGTAGCTGGCATGTAGCTGGCTGGCAGTGAATGTAGTTCGCAAGGCGATCTCACACTCATACGATACATGTACTCCTGCCTGATTCATACTTCTGATATGCCGCATGACTGGATCATGACGCGCTCACTACGGTATACAGTACAATGCATACAATGTATTGTGCTTGTATGATGTAGTCACATGCATGGTCATCCAGCAGACTGGTGCCATTCTTTGTGATTGCTGACACTTGAGAATGTCCTGTGTGATGTGTTTGACAGATGAGGTTTGTGGTCGCCTGGCACTCAACACTAATGCATATGTGCAACATAACAAAACATGTTATCGTGCGCGGCCGTATGGCGCAGTGGTAATGCAGTTGATTTCGAAGTTGATTCTTTCGACTCAACATGTTGCGGGTTCGATTCCCGCCGATTACGGTCACGTACGTCTTTTCTTCTCTTTCTCATTCTCCTGGGTGGCAACCAACAGCCAATAGGTGCATATGCAACCACATACACATGTACACACGCGCATGCCACATCACCAATGCCAATAGACCATGCTTAACACCTACATGCAGAAGAAGACAATTAAATAAATGTCCTACCAGTACATAGTCCAGTAAATAATAAATACGCATAGGCAACACACCAACACCCCACTCCACAACACCCCACTCCACAATAGAAGAATACAAGTCTTTCAATGAGCCACATATCAGCGCCACCAATACACCAGAAACGAACATACGTGCCCACGCATGTACACACACGCGAACACGCAAAACTCACACACGCAGACACGCACACACAAACATAGCTTCTTCCCTGTAGTCGCTTCGGCGGCGGGTGGGCGTGTGTATGTGGTGTATGTGCATCTTATCCAGCTGTGGTGGCCGAGTGGTTAAGGCGATTGACTTAAGATCAATTGGGCACTGCCCGCGCAGGTTCGAATCCTGTCCACAGCGACATTTATTTTGCTGCAGGAAAAACAAAATGTACAGTCATGTAGTATCTGGATAGACGGGAGAAGTAGATTAACATGTACATGAATGGTATCATGGACGCTTGGAGCCGTGTATTGCAGTGCATGGACTCCCTGGACGCTTGGAGCCGTGTATTGCAGTACATGGACTCCCTGGACGCTTGGAGCCGTGTATTGCAGTGCATGGACTCCCTGGACGCTTGGAGCCGTGTATTGCAGTGCATGGACTCCCTGGACGCTTGGAGCCGTGTATTGCAGTACATGGACTCCCTGGACGCTTGGAGCCGTGTATTGCAGTACATGGACTCCCTGGACGCTTGGAGCCGTGTATTGCAGTGCATGGACTCCCTGGACGCTTGGAGCCGTGTATTGCAGTGCATGGACTCCCTGGACGCTTGGAGCCGTGTATTGCAGTACATGGACTCCCTGGACGCTTGGAGCCGTGTATTGCAGTACATGGACTCCCTGGACGCTTGGAGCCGTGTATTGCAGTACATGGACTCCCTGGACGCTTGGAGCCGTGTATTGCAGTACATGGACTCCCTGGACGCAGGTATTCCTAACAACATTTCCGCATTATCTTCGTTAGTCATTTTAAAAGCTTGTCCAGTTTTACTCGGGGCATGCATGGAACACACGAACAGTTCTAGATCATGGCCCCGAAGGAGAAGAGCTTACCAAGTTGAAGTACATGTACATGTATTTGCTTGGCCACTTCTCGTCCTAGCGGTGGGTTTAGTGTTCAAAAACACTCCGCGACACATCGCCGTCCTCAGCTACATGTATGTCAGACAGTCCACGTGTCCGTTGTGAGCGGCAACGTGAGCGACGGTAGCACCTCTACTGCTTTGGGATCGTGGCCCAGCAAGATATGAAGAGCCTCGAGATTTCCTATCTTGGCGGAAATATGTGCACAGGTGACGCCTGAAGGTGTGGTATCCTGCTGCGGAGCGGCACATCGACTGCTCAGTAGTCGCTTCAAGCACTCCGCATGCCGGTTGTTCACCGCCCCAATGAGACTGTTCGGCGAACTAACACACTCATCACACGGTTCTCCTGCTGGTACTAGCGTGGAACTGTTCGACCGGCTATTACTGAACGAAGCCTTCCGTGGCGAGCATTCGCCTCTGCTCGTCGTACAACTGTTGCATTGCGAAGTGTTGTTGCTGCTGTCCTCTACGTTCAGAAAGTCGTCGAGTTCGTTGAGTGTGTTGATGGCTGTGTGGCTGGTGTAGAGCGCCGAGGCTGGTTTAGCGGCTCCGAGCATGCTGTCTTGACCGTCTTGACTTTCAGGACTGGGTACTGCAGGCGGTGCGCGGTCGAACATCGCTGTGCTTCGAACAACACTGGACACCCGTTTCTCTTTCGAGAGGCACACGGATGAAGCGTTAGTACTATCAGGAAACACTCCGGTAAGAAGAGTTGTTCTCCAACACACTCTAATACACCTAGGTTACTAGGGACATTCAAACGAACTGACTTAGGCCAACTTTCTTCGGCAGGCGGACAATAATTAATTAATTATGGAAGACAAGACTCGACTGACGGAGACATGCACTGCATCCTATGGGTACGGCGGAATGACTGAACTGTCCCTGCCTCTCGTTGTGCTGATGTAATGATACTCGCGGTGGATCGTAGATCTACCCGCCAGGCCAGGGTCACTGGTGCTGAACACAGCACAGACAGGCACAATAATAAATAGATCGTCATCCCCTAGTCCTAGAATAGGCTAGATTCTGTCAACAACGTGGTCCGTGGCAGTTAACTTATCGCTAGCCTTGTCACCCCTCGCCTCAGTTATGCAGTCCGACTAGTCCACCTTTGCTTTGTGCTACAGTAAGATCGGGCGCCGAAGAACACCTCGCCGAAGAACACCCAGGCTGGAAAACCGGCAAAATTTAAGAACAGTCCAGGCTAGAATTATCAGATTTAAGAACACTTTTAAAATTTGGAATTTCCACATGAGTGCACTGATCATACATTGTACATGTATGGGAGGTGAGTACATGTACATGTCATGTACACGTGTAAACAGTAACTGCTACATGTACAGTCATTCCCATTTACGACACCCACTAGTTTAGAAGTACTACATTGCACTACATGTACATGTACATGTACATGTACATGACAAACGTCATGACGTCGTCACTCGACTCACCGCGCGCGTGTGAATAAGAACGGTCTGGCTAGAATCAAAAATTTAAGAACTTTCCTAGGCTGCGCTCCAGCCCCTGCGTTCTTCGGCGCCCGATCTTACTGTAGGCCAAGGAGACCAGCGGAGTGGATCTTACAACAAACGCCGGGTTTCGCCGGACCCACCGCAGATCCTCACGTCAGGCACCTTTCCACCACTGAATCATGTGTGATGAGAAGACTTCTCAAACTGGCCTGCCAAGTGTCAAGTCTCGCATCACACTTACCAGCCAATCCACCGCACGGTTACAACATGCGAAAACCACACGCAAACACACTGTACGAAAGTGTTGACGCACTAAGGGTTTCCAGATTATTCGCAAGAAATTGCGTATTATTGAGATACAAGATATTGTTCTCGAGCATCAAGATTCAAATCCAAAAAATGGTGCTATGCGAAAAATTTCTAAAAAATATTAAAAAAATCACTCAAAACCCGAAAATTATCTACCCGTTGCCATGGCAACGATGACGTAACATAATGCATGACAGCGCTGAGCTCAGATCAGAGGCCACGTGCACTGAAGTCGAAATTTTTTCAGGCCCTTCGTGGCACGTGATCGGTGCCTTTGGTCTAAAAAAGGTAGAATTTGGCAAAATTTTCCGGAAAATTGTCGAATTTGCGAAAAATCACGGAAAAACAGCAAAATTCGAAAAAATTCCAAAGATCCAGAAAACACCCCATTATTCAAAAAGATAATCTGGAAACCCCTATGACGCACAGCAGCGTAGATCCATCTGTTGCATAGCTCAGCTATCTAGCTGTCCCTGTTTCCATTCTGGATCACCAGCTCCTTTTAGCTACATGTATGCCAGTACATCAAAATCCGAGATATCTAGTGCACGGAATAATTATCATATGCGTGGAATCTACAACTGCACGCACGGATACTATTGCTTATCATGCTGGAGACGGCGGTGATGTCGTGGACACCAGTGCTTGACAACCGTAGACTATGTCGCCAGTCACATGAACTCTGTGCGTCACAGCAGCAACACGTGACACAGCAGCAACACGTGACAGCGAGAAGCATACCTAAACAGTACAGGACTGGGGGCAAGTAATACTAGTTTGAACTACTTTACTGAGTAGTCCCATTATGCTGGAACTCCTTGAAACATGTACGGTTTTCAGGACAAGGCCCGCTGGCGGTATTGCGATATGCTCCTGTTCTCGAATGTGATGTGACGCAGCCATGCTCAGGGCATAGGTCAGCTCAGTGGTTGTCAAGATTAGATATTTGACGACTTTAATAGCTACTGGAAGACTATAATACCCCTGGCGGGAATGGGGTGGGAATCCATATCCTTATCCTTCCAGAAAACATAATTGCAGCTAAATCTTACCCACAGTGGAAGCAAGTGATAGTTCAAAATCCGTGCTGCAGTTGGATAATGGCAGTAAGGTTGTGTACATCTCCAATCTGGCCATCTGTAGGCTCAGCCGCTCTGTTTGATGGTGAAATAGTAGTGGGAAAAGGCGTATCACTAGGCTTGTGTTTCGTCCTTGACCGTAAATCCGCCTCAGTGTGCATATACGAACGGATTCATTTTGAAAAGAAAAGTCCATCTGAGTATATTCCTTTTATTCTGGGGAATACATTATGAGGATGGCAACAAGCACCGTCACACCTGGGAGTAACACTGTTTGATTCTGTACCCGGGGAGTGTTTACCACCGAATCCATTTGCAAACTAGCTGTCGAATCCATTCCACTGAGCGTTCAATAATGGTTAAACCTGATGTTCGTATCTACTCACAACTCTTTAGCTCGCCTCAGCTTTAGGCAATGTCATGCAATATCACGCATCAAATAATCTCTCTCTCTCTCTCTCTCTCTCTCTCTTTCTCTCTCTCTCTCTCTCTCTCTCTCTCTCTCTCTCTCTCTTTCTCTCTCTCTCTCTCTCTCTCTCTCTCTCTGTGTGTGTGTGTGTGCAAGTGCAGTCATGGCGAAGGGAGAACAACATTTAATCATACAGAAGTGAACTGCAGAGATTGTGGATGCAGCGAAACACGAAGAAAAAGAAGAACAGACAAATATTACCTTGTGTCTCATGTACATGTATGTGGCACCTCTCAGAAGGTCCTACTTATCTGGTCACTGACCACAACCCAGCCATAGTAGGTACGCCTCGCGCATTTTTAAATGACGACTTGAACACGTACCGGTACAGCCGTCCCTCTTTAATCCAGTACCCTCTATAAACCAGCATAATTTTCAGGAACCAAAATGTCCTTTTCATGCACACTGCAGCCATAAATCACATTTTCTAATCCAGCACCCTCCCTGGATGCAGCAGAATTTCCCCCAAACTCCCCAAATCCAGCAGAATTTCCGTAGTACAAATGGTAGAATGAAGTTGAAGACACCACTGCAGCTGTACTTGTGGTTGATAAATATGGTGGTAAAGACACACCTGGCAAAATGGCGGTAAACACACGCCTGCCCACACACGCTCTCTAGGCTGCAAAGTTCTGGCACAGAGCTCTCCTTCTCACCACGACCACCATCAGTTCGCGCCTGGCGCCTGGTCGATGCATGGCTGGCGGTATCCGGCATAGCAGGCTGGTACATCAAGTAGCGCATGGCACATAGATGATGACACAGCAACGACATAGCTCGATTGCGACGTACGTTTCGTCCCCGCTGGACTCATCAGTGAGAAGGAGAGCTCTGTGCCAGAACTCAGTTGCAGCCTAGAGTGCGTGTGAGGGCAGGCGTGTGTTTACCGCCATATTGCCAGGTGTGCCTTTACCGCCATATTTATCAACCATAAGTACAAATGGTGCCGGATTATAAAGGGAGGACCCATGTACATACATTGTATGTGGTAAATTCCATGTGACTTACTACCTGTTTCTATCGTTGGTTGATTGGCTGGTACATAACGAAATGTTCAATTTTCAAAGAATCGGTATATTTGGCTTGGTCAACTGTTCCTGACTAATATCAAGTAAAGAAAACCACCCGCAGAGTGCATTCTACCGACCAAATGTGTTGGGTGGTGTGGGGCGGGTACATGTAGAGTGCATACCTACGATCGTCTGCTTGCAAGCAATATTATGACATTATCCGTGACTGTGCAGGGGTGTATCAACTTGCGGAGAAAGTAAAATGTTCCTTGCCCTAAGCATATCCAGCACTGGACTCCAGCACTGGACCAGCAGTGGTGGCCGAGTGGTTAAGGCGATTGACTCGAAATCAATTGGGCTCTGCCCGCACAGGTTCGAATCCTGTTCACTGCGATCCATTTATTTTTTTGGTTTTTCAAAATATGAACAAGGAGAAGTCCTGGGCCATTGGGGCCTCTGGAGACGGATTTCAGAAGACGATTATCATTTTTGTAGGCAATGGTGTTGACGATATGATGCGCGTTGCGTATCACCAGGTTCAATAGTTCATTATTACCGGCAAGGTTATGTGCTCCTGGTGTTACAGTTAGTTCGGAGAGAGCTCTTGTCTTCTTGCAGTTCCACTTGATATCTACTGAGGCGAACACCACACATCCATTTCTGAGACTAGACTTTTGCGCAGCTGCAACTTGAAACCAGGGAGACGACTCCCTGCTTGAAACTGCCTCACATTCAGGACACCAGGACACCTCCATTATATTGGCAGCTGCTTACTCTTACATACTCCGCCATGCCATACTCATCCGATCACATCTGACTGTACCTGTTTTGAAATTCCCCTCAGGTCGTACCTGCTGGCGCCTGACTAGCAGATTTTACAGGACCCCTGGCCTTTATTTCGTCCCTTGGGTCCCTGGCTGCTTGTCGATTGATCGGCATATGGACCGGGGCTGCGCACTGGGATTTCTGACGACATCGGATCCATGAGCGGTACGGGGGTGGCTTGAGCGGCGTGAAAGCTGATAGGGACTTGGATTGTTGGAATCTGAACTACTGTACTGGTACAAGGCCACTGGGTGCAGGTAGCGATAATGATTACCGGTATGCAGGCTTTCAACGTCATTGGCGAAGGAGCAGTGCTCTGTCACTTCACAAGCCAGGGTGGCTGACTTCTCGTTGTTGTTTTCTTGACCATAAAGAGGCAAAGTGAAGGGATGAGTTGCCATCCTCCTGCGAAGAGACCTGTCACTATCAGTTATCTAGTGGCATTGCTTGATAGTATCCAGACCTACAACTGCAGCTGGCTTTAGGGAAGGCATGATAGTTACCATGAGGTGCTCAACACAGTGACATGCAGCTCGGTCATTCCGCTAGTTCAGCAATGCAGGTCTCTGACATTACTTCTATGCGGCCTGCAAGCAGCACTGCTGAAGACCACACAACACTGTGTTGGAGACTGATAAGTGACGCAGACCTTTGGCGGAACCTATGATAATCATATCTCATTAGCTGTGCATGAAAGAGATGCCTTTCTTGGACTGGTGTCAGTGGAGATATCAGGCCGGGTGGCATTGTTCTTGACCACTTTATAAAATCTATGTACCGGTACTGGCAGTAGCTTTGCTCATTGGGGCCTATGCAAGAAGCTGCCCTGCTCGGCAGCTCCGTCTCCACGCCTGTAGACTGACAGTCTAGACGTACATTTTAAATGTAGTATGGCAGAATCTACCTGTCGTGTGTGATAACCAGTTTGACGTGTGTGTGTTCAGTGTCAGCCAGTACTACTAGCTTGTCACTTGCCTACTACATCACTTCTTCACATGACACCACCGTGTCCTGCAGTGGTGGCCGAGTGGTTAAGGCGATTGACTAGAAATCAATTGGGCTCTGCCCGCACAGGTTCGAATCCTGTTCACTGCGATCAGTTGTATTTTTTTTGTTTCTAGTGCACGGTATACAGACACATACCGGTACATCAACGTCAAAGAGTCTGGCTTGTACTCTTGGATCATACAGATACGGTACATGTAGATAACATTTCTTTCGCCTTTGGTCAGCCATAACTTCGTTTTTATAGTTATTTTTATTTTCTAAATCTTCGGACATGGAGGCATGTTGCAGGTGGGATCTAGGAGTGTAAGAAACGTTCTGCTTGGCTTGGTATAGACGTTCATAACTCTCGGTCAGGAATTAGTACTGCTTGAGACAGTTCTGTACATGTACTTGCGAAGAAAACCTTCATGTACATGTACATGCAGAATTCAGAACCGGGACACTAAATGGTCGAGGCACAAAATCTACTTCTTGGCTTTGGACCAGGGAGTCGTCAAATATTTGACGACTCCCTGCTTTGGACTGTTCTGCATCGGCAATCATGTTCCAATTTCCAACCACTTGTTTCAGTATGGCGTGCCTACTACTAGTACTCGTTTCAATTGCGTTCCAATACCGTGTCCTGCAGTGGTGGCCGAGTGGTTAAGGCGATTGACTAGAAATCAATTGGGCTCTGCCCGCACAGGTTCGAATCCTGTTCACTGCGATCCTTTTTTTCTTTTTCATTCCAAGCAGAGGTCATGGCATTTTCCACACACGGTATAGAAAAGCAAGAGTACATAAATCTTGATCATAGGTACAATCAAGAGTACTCTTGGTACAATCATGAATGATGATGATTGTATTATTTCCGGCACTACTCTTTTGGACTTGAACAGCGCCTGCGACAGACACTGAGCACGGCAATCAGTAGCCTTCCCAATTTTCTGAAGTATGAACAGTAGTTTCTCTACATATTATCTGTCTCTGAAAGACAAAATTGCTACACCGCCGTAACCATGGTAACTGCACACAGAAACACGGATACAGATAGTACTGTAGTGGAAGAATGTGAAAGTCTGTGAGGAAATGGCGCCCAGGAGCAACCTTTCAATACATTCAAGTCATATACCCATCTCCTTCTCCACGCTCTCTCTCTCTCTCTCTCTCTCTCCGAGTCTGTCTCTCTCTCTCTCTCTCCCTCTCCCATCTCTCTCTCTCTCTCCCATCTCTCTCTCTCTCTCTCTCTCTCCCTCCCTCTCTCCCATCTCTCTCTCTCTCTCTTTCTCCCCCGTAGTGCTCCCATGCAGCTGAAACGCCAAGCCAGTGGAGGTACTCAGGCGTCTACGTCACAACCACAATTCTTTCATGCATAACTCTTCTTTTGCATTTCATGTCTCGAATTAAAGTGGTGTTAACGTTAAAAGATGTAAGGGGTTAAAAGAAAACGCCACGTTTTCAGCAACTTCATCATTTTTCCTCCCGTTAGGTTTGCTGTGTAAGTTCAGTGCAGCCGTACACACAGTGATACCAGCTCTGCATAGAACGTTATGACCTTTGCAAGGTCTTGATAATCCCATAGCAATCAGCATAAGACTGCAAAATAAGACTGCAAATATGAGCAAAGAATGTGCACATCCTGTGCTGTGAGGAGTGATATGCATGACAGCATAGCACTATGACTTGAAGAAGGTCTCTGAACGACACATTGGCTAGTTGCCACTGTGCTGCTACATGGTAGCCTCATCCATATCCGTAGCTGTGTTTGTAGCGATGTCATCAGGTGCCACATTGCTAACATCATCCTCCTGGCGATAGTGTTGAGGTTCACTGCAGAAGTGAAAGGACAGTTTGCAATACAGTGTTAAACCTTACCAAGTACAGGCCCTCAATGCACAATCTCAACTGGGTAAGGTCGGCGTTCTTTGCAGAGTTCAATACCAATAGGGCTCAATATGGAGTAAGGAATCATGGCTTCCAGGAAATACTGCAGAATTGTACTTTCTTCTTCTCTCGTCTCCTTACTTGGTTTCTTGCTGCCTCACTCCTTGTTTTCTCTCTCTCTCTCTGCCTTTCTCTCCCTCTCTCTCTCTCCCTCTCTATCTATCTCTCTATCTATCTATCCATCTCCCTCTCTCTCCCCCTCTCTCTCCCCCTCTCTCTTCTCTCTCTCTCTCTCTCTCTCTCTCTCTCTCTCTTTCTCTCTCTCTTTCTCTCTCTCTCTCCGGCTCTCCCTCTCTCTCTCTCTCCCCTCTCTCTCTCTCTCTCTCTCTCTCTCTCTCTCTCTCTCTCTCTCTCTCTCTCTCTCTCTCTCTCTCTCTCTCTCTCTTCTACCTCTCTCTCTCTCTCTCTCTCTCTCTCTCTCTCTCTCTCTCTCTCTCTCTCTCTCTCTCTCTCTCTCTCTCTCTCTCTCTCTCTCTCTCCCTCTCACACTCTCCCACTATCCATCAATCTCTTTTTCCTTCTCCGCCCTTCTTCCTCGAATGTCTCTTATTCCATCCCCTTTTCTTTCAGAATAATGTTGAATTGAAGTTGAATGCATTTAGCAGCAAGTTGGCAAGTGACAGAATCTTAAACAGCTGGTGCAAGTAAGGAATGTTTATGATGATCATATCTGTTGCAGATATGAATTCATTGATCACACATTATATTATGTACACTCATACCTCGTTTATCAGGGCTGTCTGGGACCAGGCAATGCCCTGTGATTTTGAAATGTCTGTCACTCTGAACAGCATGTGTTTTGACAGGGAAAGGCCAGAGATATGGCATGTGATGTCAATATTTCGACTGAAAGTATACAAAAAAGTAGGAACATTTCCACTAGAATTCCCCCAAAGGGTGCCTGCCCAGTAGACTGAAGTTCCCGTAATTCGGTGTTGTGATAACTGAGGTGTGAGTATGAGTACACAAGTACACATCTATTCATTCTGAAATTTAAAGGCACTGCACAGTCAGACCTCGTTTATCCGGTCTTCTTTTATCCGGATCCCTCGCCATCCGGAAGAAAATAGCTTGTTACCGATCTACAGCATACTTGGTGCATCCAACATAACTGGTGTTCGGTTATACGGTTCCCTCGCCTATCCGGATATTTTTGTGGGAAACGGATGTGTGCGGTTAAACGAGGTCTGACTGTATTACTCTACGTCATGTAGAGTATCTACACGTACCCGTGCTGTTTGCTAGCCCGGTATGCTAGTATAGCCTTCACAATGATGTAGATGATAACGATGAGGAGTATGATGGCTATTGGCAGGGCTATACCAATGATCAGTGCTGTCCTGGATAGCCGTTTCTTTTTCTTCTCGCTCTCCGTTGCTAGTAACACAATTACATACATTTGAAGTTATGCACATCAATGCGTACACACCACATATACACACACACACACACACACACACACACACACACACACACACACACACACACATGCACACACATGCACATACACATGCACACATGCACATGCAGACAGACTGATGGATGACTGGGCGGATGAATGAATGGATAGACAAGATGGTATACAAACATGCATGTGTACACACATTCATACAAATATACAGACGGATGGAAGGACGGTCAGATGGACACACAGACATATGGACAGACAGATAGACATAATATTATACACAAAGAGACATGCGCATACATGTGCACACATACGTGCACAAAACTGCATGCGCAGAGTGACATATTGCGGTCTTCTTTCTGAGGAGTGCTATACTCCTACATGGGCAATATCATCTTTTTTTAGAAGAAAATCATCTTTAGTGCTAACTTGAAATATGAAGTACTACACTAGTTTTGACTGCTCTCGCTCGTGCACGACCCGCCAAATTTATTGACACAAAATGAGTTTTTTTGAAAACATAACTTTAGCCCCAGTGACACGCTCTCGTTTGCAAAGCCATATCAGTATACATTGTATGTTCACTGCCCCGGGCCCCGGAGTAGACCAACACCGGGATAGATGGCTGCTTGATGACCAGCTTAACATTAAACGTTTATCTCTAGCCCCACCACGACCATAACCACCACCACCAACTCCACCACCACCACCACCACCAACACCACCACCACCACCAACACCACCACCACCACCACCACCAACACCACTGTGTGCAAGATTCTACAGTGCCGGCAACTGAAATCCGACCCCCTGAGCAGTGCGTTCACATCGCAAAGACCCAACACGGGATAGTAAACCTACGGAATAGAGATCGCTAGCATGTGAACGGACCGCTCAGGGGTCGGATTTCAGTTGCTAGCACTGTAGTTTGACTAGACTTACTGGGAGACTGCACAGTGGGTGAATCTGGGGCTGCAACACCAGCGGCCGTGATGGGTTGTGCGGCAACTGCTGTTGGCGCATCGTCAGCCCGTGCACAGCAATCCTTGGAGAGCTGGACATCATCGATTGCTATATCACTTGTTAGAGATGCTTCAAGAACACCGTGGAATGACACCTGCACCAGTAGAGGTGTGGGCACAGATAATTCAAACATTTGAAGTAAAGTACAGTGTTTGCAGCCAATCAGTCCTGTGTGCATTCTTTCTTCTATCGTGCAAAATGAAGCCATTGTGCCATCATGTATCAGTGTTCTTACTGGCTTCCAGCTACAGTAAAACCTGTGACTAACGACCACCCCTTGGGGCCAGAGAAAGCGGTCTTTAGTGGCAGGTGGTCCTTAGTTAGAGGTTTGCTCCGCACAACCATATACGAATGTGAGACCGTCCGTGCCTGGCAAAGTGGTCTGTAGTACCAGGCTGGTCGCTAGTCACAGTGGTCTTTAGTTACAGGTTTAACTGCACTTCTCATATGACATAATTATTTGATTGTTGATCAATACTGAAGGTGTCAATGAAAGCCACTTTAGCACAGACATCAGAATGGTCGGTTACAACTCTGGGTTTCTACGCGGAGTGATCATCATGCAACGTGATGTTGCCTACCAGTCTTGCGACTGTTCTAGAGGGCTTCCAGGCATTGAGCACTGTTTTGACAAGTGAAATGTGCCTACTGACAGTCACTTAAAACAAATTATCTTGGCTAGTGTATCGCAAAGCAAGAAAATTTCATTTATTCCTGATAACCCTCCTCACACACACACACACACACACACACACACACACACACACACACACACACCTGACCTTAGACGCCCATCGCCGGAGGCGATGATAGCAATGCTACGGCAGAAGCCATAGCAACTTGTGCTGGGATTACACCATTCAACAGCTTGCAAGGCTGAAGAATTGACCGTCACTATTCAGCCTGGTCTACACCATACAGCTATTTGGAGTGACATTTTCTGGCCAGTGAATCCCTTTTTTTGGTCTTTTTTCATTTTTTTTTTCTTCTTTTTTTCATTTTTTTTCCCGCACACACATCACACCACATACTCCGGCATGCACTGGCTGTTGGTAACCACCCAGGAGAATGAAAGAAAAGTCAGGAAGAGTCTGAGAAAGAGAAGAAAGACGTGTGTGACCATAATCACACACACACACACACACACACACACACACACACACACACACACACACACACACACACACACACACACACACACACACACACACACACATCTTGCTGCAATGCACATGCCTGAACTCTCCACTGCAACATCATGCATACCAGTAATGTGTACGTGTTCGAGACCATGTACCCGGTACACTCACCGTAATGGTGGAGCCTTTGTGTTCTGACAAGTCAATGATAGCCCTGTACCACTGATTACCTTTGTCACCAGTCTCGTTGAAAACCATGACATCACTGTCACCAGTGCTGCCACCAACCACAGCTTTTACGTACACCTCCAAACTGCCCATCTTAGGTCCATTCATCATATACCTACAGAGATCGCAGAGAAGCAAGCATACACCGTGAATAAGCATACGTCAACACAATGCGTCTGTGAGACTGTAACGATTTATGAAAGTTCCCTCCAGAACTCTGGACACAAGCTCTCGAGAGCTGACACCGCGAATAGGATTGCTCCAAATTTGCTGATCGCACAATCATAATTTAGTGTCATTATAGGCTTCCCTCCAGATGCATGTGCAGTGACAAGGAGAAATTGGGTAAATACTCTCACAATATACCGGTACACCCATTCTCACACCAAATATGCCTTCTCGCACCAAACCTTCATTCTCCTGCAAACATACTAAAAGCAACAGTGCCATGCTTACCAGAACGTCAAGGAGCACTGCGGTGTGACAGTAGTTAAAGTCCATGGCGGTGAGGTCATCACAGCTGTGTCTCCCTTGGCCTTGATGGTACGGTAGTTGCTCTCCACGTACATGTAAGCACCTGGGCACAGGAAAAATGTGTACGTACATGTGCATGAAGTAGTCGATGATTGTTCATCCGATATCCCTAAACGCTGTACATTGACCTGATGCTTGCGAAATGCCGAAAGGATACTAAAAAATTGACCTGAAAACGATGTTTAGTGTTTTGCAGAGTTATGCGAACGAGCGTGTCAGCTTGGATGACTTTCTCCTAAATGAAACTGCAAGAAGCCTCACCCTAACTTTTCTATGATATGGTTCAAGAAAGAAAACCAAGTATGCCAATATCGATAATGCTCATAAGGCACCTGATTTCTCCTCTCCCATCTCCTCATTCGGGGTTTTTGCCTCATTCTCTTACCTTCCTATCTGTTGCCTCTCCCTTGTGTGGCACCCACGTTATGCACAAACAAATACACACATTGTGTGTATTTTGTGTGTGCATGTATGCATATGCATGTGTATATTATGTGTCTGTGTGTATATATGAGTGAGTATGTTTCGTTATCATTGCCTTCGGCAATGGGCAAGTGCAAGGTTCAAGGTATGTGTACCTGTATGTGTGTGTGTGTCTGTGTGTGTGTGCTTGCAAGCTGTTGAATGGTGTAATCCCAGCACAAGTTGCTATGTCTAACATAGCTATTCGCTATCATCGCTTCCGCGATGGGCATGTCTGAGGTATGAGGTGTGTGTGTGTGTGTGTGTGTGTGTGTGTGTGTGTGTGTGTGTGTGTGTGTGTGTGTGTGTGTGTGTGTGTGTGTGTGTGTGTCATCTTTCTATGCTTTTCCTGAACCTCTCTCCCAGCCCCATGTAGCCAGTTTAAGGCAGTGAGCAAGTACAGAAGAGGTATGTGGATGTCTGTGTCTGTGTGTTCATTCCATACCATTCCTTTCTCACCTTTTCCAGAGGTATGGTCCGCCCTGGGTCCGGTTTGAATACTGAGCACTGGGCCATAGTGACGTGTCCAATCCAGCATGTCAATGTTGCACTGTACGAAACCGTCCAGACCTTCATCAAATGTCGCCACACTGCTGCTGCAACCTGATGTTTCAAAGGCTGACACACACACACAAAGGAAGCAATTGAACACACTTTGGCTCGTACTGTTAAAGGGGAAGTATACCCTAAAATCAAATTTTCACCAGTTGTAGTCTTCTGGGTGCTGAGTCGAATGGTCTTGGTCCGAGGAAGCTGAGACGCTCCCTTCCTCCTTTATTCCCAATCGAACTCGCGCACTTCCACCGAAACTGGGTGACTGCGCCCTACTAGATGGGGATTTGTATGCAAAATGTCACTAAAAGCGCCATTTCGTTCTTATAAAAGCACGGATGACCACGATTGGCCCATATGATGTAGCCTTTTGGACGCTGAGTCGACTGGTTTTGGTCCGAAAAGGCTGCGATGCAGCGTTCCTCCTTTATTCCCAATCGAACATGGCTGAACAAGCGGTCACGTGCTCCTGCGTACACCAGTCAGCTGGTCACCGTGCCTGCAGGGTACAACTTACTAGCCTGTTTGACCTTTTTTGGGTGCAGTCCTGTCACTCGAGTTGAACTCGAGTTGAACCTTGGTGTGAAAGTTGTCGCCTGCTGGCGCGGTGACCAGGTGATTTGGGCACCCAGGAGCACGTGACCGCTTGTTCAACCATGTTCGATTGGGAATAAAGGAGGAACGCTGCATCGCAGCCTTTTCGGACCAAAACCAGTGGACTCAGCGTCCAAAAGACTACAACATATGGGCCAATCGCCGTCATTTGTGCTTTTATAAGAACGAAATGGCGCTTTTAGTGACATTTTGCATACAAATCCCCATCTAGTAGGGCGCAGTCACCCAGTTTCGGTGGAAGTGCGCGAGTTCGATTGGGATTCAAGTAGGAAGGGAGCGTCGCAGCTTCCTCGGACCAAGACCATTCGACTCAGCACCCAGAAGACTACAACTGGTGAAAATTTGATTTTAGGGTATACTTCCCCTTTAAGTGAGAAACGTTTGCTAGAGATTAAAAATCGCCTCGAATTGCTCCGTACACTGATTATAGACAGTACAAGATCCAAATGAAGGGATAAAATCGCGAAAGTTTCTTATCATGAACCAGTGCACCACTGCACCAGTGCAGCTCTTGAAAATGAAAAGTTGATCGCTTTACAGTAAGTCCTAGGATGAGGATTGGCAATGTTCCTTCACACAATTTCATACCCATAGAAGCGAACAGCAACGAGTATGCATACCGAAATACCGTGTATTAAAGCCGGGCTTATTCCAGCTGTAGAAGGCGTTGCCAGTGCTAGGCTTCTATTCAATTAAGTCTGGCTTCTATTCGATCCAGGTGTTTCTTTGTATGATCACACTAAAACCAGGCTTATGTGCCACATTGCACCTTGATAATCAGACGTTTATTCCAAACAAGACTGTATGGTATCTGCCGCAACATTATACAGTGGAAATCAGATAAGACGTCCCCTCGTGGGCAGCGGGAAAGCATACTGTGTATCCGAGGTAGTTCTTATCCCAGCATACTCAGTCAGTATGATTCAAAACAATTGTGATCAGCTGGGACAAAGTCGGTACTGAGCAAGAGTTCAGTATTTCCCCGATTATAGGTCGCACTCAATTATAAGTCATACCCCCATTTCCAGGTCTATGTCATTATCGTTTCGATATATTCACTTCAGTAGTAAGCATGCTCGATTGTAAGTCACACCCCCTGTTGTTGGCCCTGGAGTTTAGTGTAAGAAGGTTAAAGACTTGTATTCGGGGAAAAACGGTATGTCTCAACAGAGTACGCACTAATGGCGAGTTTCACTGTAGTTAAACTATGGGAAGTTCAGCAGCCTCAGTGTCACATTGCACATAATTGTTGTAGACTGGACAAGCATGGGAGTGGGAAGCATTGGAGAACTGCGGAATAGTGCTGGGATATGGATTTATAGTTGAAGTTTTAGCCCTGTAATAGTTTCAGGACACTGGTCTTGGCATACGAAATTGCTCATTTATAATGTTCATGAACGTCTCCTGGAGTGCATTGCAGGGTTGTCTTACCTTCTCTGAGGCAACAACCACTGTTGAGCTGTACTGATGATATGGCTGCAATACCAAATGGTGTACACACCCCTGGACCGCATACACCTTCAAATGCAACCTGCACACAAGTATACACATCGACACGTGCACGCACACACACACACACACACACACACACACACACACACACACACACACAGACACACACACACACATCATTGGACCATTGGACGCCCATCGCCGGAGGCGATGATAGCGATGCTACAGCAGAAGCCATAGCAGCTTGTGCTGGGATTGCACCATTCAACAGCTTGCAAGGCTGAAGAATTGACCGCCACTATTCAGCATGGTCTACACCACACAGCTATGAAGTGGCTTTTTCTGGCCAGTGAATCCCTACTTTTTGGTCTTTTTTCTTTTTTTTTCACACACACATCACACCACATACTCCGGCATGCACTGGCTGTTGGTAACCACCCAGGAGAATGAAAGAAAAGTCAGGAGGAATCTGAGGAGTCACACACACACACACACACACACACACACACACACACACACACACACACACACACACACACCTCAGACCTCAGACATGCCCATCGCGGAAGCGATGATAGCGAACAGCTATGTTAGACATAGCAACTTGTGCTGGGAATACACCATTCAACAGCTTGCAAGGCTGATGAATTGACCGCCACTATTTTTAGCCTGGTATCCACCACACAGCTGTTTGAAGCGACTTTTTCTGGCCAGTGAATCCCTATTTTTCAGTTTTCCATTTTTCCATTTTTTCCATTTTTTCTTTTTTCTACACACACACACCACCCCACATACTTCGGCATACACTGGCTGTTGGTAACCACCCAGGAGAATGAAAGAAAAGTCATGAAGAGTCCGAGAAAGAGAAGAAAGACGTGTTTGACCATAATCGTCGGGAATTGAACCCGCAACCTCTCGATTGGAAATCGACTGCACATACCACTGCACCATATGACACCTTTGACCTTGACCTTTGACGCCCATCGCCGGAGGCGATGATAGCAATGCTACGGCAGAAGCCATAGCAACTTGTGCTGGGATTACACCATTCAACAGCTTGCAAGGCTGAAGAATTGACCGTCACTATTCAGCCTGGTCTACACCATACAGCTATTTGGAGTGACATTTTCTGGCCAGTGAATCCCTATTTTTGGTCTTTTCCTTTTTTTTTTTTTTTTTTTTTTTCCCCGCACACACATCACACCACATACTCCGGCATGCACTGGCTGTTGGTAACCACCCAGGAGAATGAAAGAAAAGTCAGGAAGAGTCTGAGAAAGAGAAGAAAGACCATATGACACACACACACACACACACACACACACACACACACACACACACACACACTCACACATGCACACACACACACACACACACACACACACTCACACATGCACACACACACACACACACACACACACAAGCACACACACACACACTCACACATGCACACACACACACACACACACACACACACACACACACACACACTCACACATGCACACACACACACACACACACACACACACACAAGCACACACACACACACACTCACACATGCACACACACACACACTCACACATGCACACACACACACACACACACACACACACACACACACACACACACACACACACACACACACACACACACACACATAGTACATTGCAATCCCAGGGCGAGAGATGATCTGCACCCAGACTTGTGATGAGTGAACTGAAATTTATCGAATAATCACACAAACAATAATCACACTTGCTTTCGCTATAAAAGGCCAGGTTTACCCTTGTAGCTCGTTCTGATAATGGTTGACTGGCCCGAAACGTCATAATTTTTGACATCACAATAAAGAATTTTTCATCCAGCACATGCGCCGATTGTGAATAGCAACTGAATAGAGCGGTTGTCAGCTGACAAACCCCCTTTTCTTTATAATGCAGTTGCGTGATGTCCACCACATTCTTAGTGGATGCGAATAACGTTACTGAATGAACAATAAAACAGCTACAGTCAACTTCACTAATAACGACTGCGAATATAACGACAATTTGATAATAACGACAGAATTTCCATGCCCAGAGCAAAGTCCCATCTAACTGAAATACATAAAATGAGACTTCGGGTATAAGGACACTTCGCGAATAACGACACTTTTCTGATGCCCCGCCGAGTGTCGATATACGCAAAGTTGACTGTAGATTGGAATAATTCAAACAGTAGTTTGGAGGCGGTCAAACTACTTTCGCAATCCATTCCTTCGCATGCAAAGTTGCAAATCCACAATGTTTGATAGATGAAAGGATGTGTCTACTTGATCGTGTGGATTTGCGTCTTTGCATGCGAAGTAATAGATTGCGAAAGTAGATAAGAACAACCTACTACTAGTATTCCCATTTGTATCATTTGGTCAACAAGTACACATCAATCCAAAAAAGGCTGCATTTTTTTAGAATAACCCCAATATGCACCTCTAAAGTACAGATTTGCATGGCCCCCACAGGTGCGCTTTACGAGAAGACAGAAGCCGGTCCATACCATGAATGGTTGATCCAGTGGACGTTCGTTCAAACTGATGCTAGCGCGCTTCCAATTGTTACCTAGCTGCACTGAAGGTGGCGAGTTGACTGAATCCACACTGTTGTCAGAGGCCCAGGCCACGTGCTGACGGTCAAAGAGACCTTCAAACGAGTCCTAGATAGCACAAGATCGGTTTGTAAATTCATGTATGCACAGACACAGCACGGCACACGGGTATGTTTGTAACGGTGCTGAAATACATGTACAGACGGCAAGCGTATACATATCTACTCAAGTGATGTGGCTAATGACACACACACGCACACGCACACGCACACACACACACACACGCGCGCGCGCGCACACACGCACACATACATACATACATACATACATACATACATACATACATACATACATACACACACATACACACTGTACTTGTTGCTCACTGCCAAAACTGGTCACATGAGTCCCCCCGGGAGAGGGGAGAGAGACTCAAAAGGAATCTTAGAAAGATGACTCAATTGGTTATTGAACCACCCAACGGCCGACACCCCCTGAAATCCCCAAAACTCTGGGTGGACTTGAAAATGATCCCACTTATGGGCTCACCACACCTCAGTAAGTGGGTGAGGACAAGGTGCAGAAAAAGGATTGACGGCATCAGGTATCCATCCCGGGATCCAACTGCAGTTACCCCTGCCCCCAGTGAAGGTAATATTTGCTACTAGTGTGAGTGGCTAAATCAGAGTGGATCTGATAAAAGCTTCACTAGCACCATTGATTACACAAGAGTTAATCTAGCCAGAAGCAGTCCATGGTTAACAGGTATGTATACTTCAAATAGAAAGTATATGAACCCTGGAACCAACAAAGGTGGCAGGTACAACATTACACCTTCAAACAGCCGAGCCTGTTGGCAACAGACCCAACACAATCAGGCATAAGTGTACCTACCAGCCGAACTAGCTGGCACACACACACACATACATACACACACGCACAAGCACACACACACACACACATACACACATACATATACACACACATACATATATACACACACACATACATATATACACACCTTTTGACCTTTGACGCCCATCGCCGGAGGCGATGATAGCAATGCTACGGCAGAAGCCATAGCAACTTGTGCTGGGATTACACCATTCAACAGCTTGCAAGGCTGAAGAATTGACCGTCACTATTCAGCCTGGTCTACACCATACAGCTATTTGGAGTGACATTTTCTGGCCAGTGAATCCCTTTTTTGGTCTTTTTAATTTTTTTTTTTTTTTTTTTTTTTTTTTTGTCCCGCACACACATCACACCACATACTCCGGCATGCACTGGCTGTTGGTAACCACCCAGGAGAATGAAAGAAAAGTCAGGAAGAGTCTGAGAAAGAGAAGAAAGACGTGTGTGACCATAATCGTCGGGAATCGAACCCGCAATCTATCGATTGGAAATCGCTGCACATACCACTGCACCATATGGGACACACCCATATGGTGCAGTGGTATGTGCAGCGATTTCCAATCGATAGATTGCGGGTTCGATTCCCGACGATTATGGTCACACACGTCTTTCTTCTCTTTCTCAGACTCTTCCTGACTTTTCTTTCATTCTCCTGGGTGGTTACCAACAGCATACACACACATACATATATACACACACACACGCAAGCACACTCTACAACCATACTCACGAGTCATGCCGCCTCACCTTAACACGTCCGCTGTGAACAGAAGCTCTGATCAATGCACCCCGGGTGAAGTAATCAAACTCCAGATAGCATGTACCCAGGACAGAGTCTAGCCCTGGAGTGCCAAACACCTGACTATTGTACAGCGGAGACACAAGCAGTGCAGCATCACCAGCAGCATACGGCTTCCTGAACCGCGCATATGTATACGGATCGGAACCCCCTGTACAATACCGAAACAGAAGAGTAGCAAGATGCAAGAGAGATTACTGTGCTGTTGCAATGTAACGTCAGTGCCAGGCGCGTGCCCCGTATGGGTTCCTGGGTGCCCGGAACCCCCCCTTTTTTCACTCAAAATGCAGGATTTTGCTTCATTTTTTGAAAATGTTCCCGAGGGAGGCCCCCCCAGACCCCCCCCTTGAAGGGCACCGGCGCACGCGCCTGAGTACTGCAGTGGAACTCACCTACATGGATTACATACTCTCAGTCCGTGACTAAGCCATACCATTGCTTAACAGTTGTAGTACGCAGATTGTCCGGAGCACGGGTGTATTGATTCATATTGACATATTAGTTCTGGGGATTGTAAGTACTTGTACCCGTCAGGGTAAAAAGTATGCTCTCCTGCTTTCCATGGGGTTAACCAAATTAAGCCAGTGTCAAGTGAGAATTCAAGTCGGCAGGAAAACCGCGAGCTCCCATGGAGGGAGCAACATACTCTTCCCCTACTATCGCCGAAGTCGCACCAACCTCTTCTTCACATTATAGCCAATGTTGTCAGCGTGTCCATTTCTCGTGCTGGCCAGCTGGTATCCAAGCCTTTGTGCACTCTCGGCAACCCATGCTGGCTAAGCAGACCCCATCCTGACACTTTGGAGCTGTGCAGCCATGGGTAGCACGTGTGTCCTCCGACGGCCGACTTACAGCTTGAGGTCACGCAGTTGTCAAGAACAAGTGGTCTAAACAAGGGTCCATCGCCGTATATGGTATCATTATCCCGGCGTGGACCTACAGGTACATTTATTTGAAGGTCCTGTCCTGCTTGATGACACCCATCCTACTACTGATGTCCAGGCATGTAGCCTGCATGGGGCACGGGGAGGGGGGGGGCACGGGGAGGGGGGGCACATGCACCCCCTAAATATTTCCACCTCGATTCAGCATGTGCATAATGACTAGCATGAACATATTGACCTAGACGACATGCGCCAGCCATCCTACACGCATCATACAGCTAGCAGCCATGCCCCCCTCCCCTAAGAGGGGGCCAGCCACACCCCTGTGATGTCTGATGTGTTACAGCCTGGCACTGTGTAATAGGCCTTGGCGGATTCTGCTCGAAAAACGGCAGATCCCCCCGGAAAAGCAGTGAAAAGAACCATACAAAGCTTCTTTTTGGGGGGGGGGGGCAATTCCTCCAATTCTGCTCCTCTTCTAGATCCATAATAATACCAAACGTGCATGAGACATACGAGAAGCAGTAACAAAGTTAATCTAATTAAATTCGCCAATTATTCCACTGGCATCGTCCACCGAGGGCTCAGAGACGGTGTAGCCCTAGCAGTAGTACAAACACGGTGTGTTGGACATTGCCGAATAGGCCTTGACGGATTATGCTAGCATAATTTTTCGCATAATTCCCACCAGAATCGAATAATCGCATAATTCGAGGCAAATTGCATACGAATCGCATAAAATTGTAATAATCCGCCTGTTCGCATCAAATTCCATACAGTTGTACATGTTCTACAAGTACAAGTACAAGTAGATGCACTAGGAAGTTGTAGGTTTACGACTCCCTTGATGATATGTCCAGTCCACTACAATCAGTGATGGTCGTAGCCAGGTCGGACGATGCGTTGACCCCGTTGAACTTTTGCTACTACAGTACAACGCCCTCTACAAAAAAATTCCCTTGTTATTTTGCACAGAACCATTTTGCATTAGCAGCATATGTGAGCATAATGCGGCATAATATGGTAACTTTTAGCATAAAAATAGCATAATTCTGCAATTTTTTCAGCAATGCGAAAAGCATAATTTCACGAAAATATTAGCATAATCCGTCAAGGCCTATTGCCGAATGTAGGCCGGCACTGAAGTGACCATGGTCACGGTCCCACTGAGTGACCAGACTGAGTCCGTGGAGCACTCTTGTACAGTGTTATCTTGGTCCAGCATGCAGCATCACACACTCCAGGTATCGTTTGGCTGGATTGGTCCGCCATGCAACAACATACACTGCAGGTATCAGGTACCTTATCTCTAAGCCTGCTGCTGATCAGATACAGTACTGAGTATACTATTACCATGATTACTACCTCCGAGGTATGATCTGAGAAAGACTTTCGAAGTCGGCAGACTCTTACAGTAGCAGCCAATGCAGAGTCTGCATTGAACCAGCAGCACTACTTCAAGTACTTATAAAATAATTTGTAAACATTGCATGAGTCATGGCAATCATATTGGCATACTAATACTGATACTGATTGTCTCTGATACACCAGCTGTCTGATAGTATCCTCTACTTGCAGTGGTAACTAATTACTTCCTGGTCTCAGGTGCGAATTGCCTCACTTCAAACAGTCCGAGTATTTTCACGCATGCTACGACTAGCAGGCCCTGACAATTGCCACTGGTAACTATGGCTTCAGTTGCGTAGTGAGAGTTTGCACGTCACAGTAACATGAAATTGTGCATGTGACATTGCCATCATGTCAGGGCCTTAGCATCAGGATTTCAGGTGGTCCCGCCTGATGTAATGGGATACTTGACCGGAAATGAACAGAATTGGGGAAAATCCCCATTGGGTGGGTCAACATTTTCTAAACGAGGTCCGGCCATAGTACCCAGCGTACTGATCTACAATGTAGAATGTAGAAAACTAGACGGGATGTGGATGTGGATGACACTGACAGTGTGACAAACACAATCACGAACACACACAGACACACAACTGACAAGCTCAGCACTGACACATAATCGAGAACACACACGTACATGTATACACACACACACACAGCCTCACACGCGCAAACCGTGACAGTCGCACACACACGCGTACGCGCGCGCTCAGGCACGTACACGAGTAAACTAGAATCGTAGATCAACTCTTTAGCTTTGTGCAATAATATTATCAGTCAGCCAGGAGAGTACGTATTGCGGCATACTATGTGTATGTGCATGTGTGCAGATCAGTAAAGGTAACACGTCTCACTCACCAGCCGGCACCATCGGTCTGTACAAAGATGACAGGTACCAGTTTCGATGATCGTGACCGCCGTGTGTCTGCGCGAAACCGTGAAAGTGTGACGAAAAGTCGATGCGACTGTCGCAGCTAGGGTGACGGGGCAGCGACGGCGGTGGCGGGAGGCCGAGGTTCGGTGGTGGCAGGTTCAGTGACGGAACTGGCGCTGGCAGGGCCTGGCCAGTGCCACTGCTCGGTGGCTGCTCTGCTGGACTTGGCGGACGTGCAGGAAGAACTACCGGAGCTCCGTCAGCGGCATTCGCCAAGGCAGAATTCAGTAAGAGGACAATGAAAACAGCAGCAGTACCAATAGATGGTGTATACTGAACTGTGAGGCAAGAGGTACGAAACGACTCCATTGCAACTCTACGTTCTCGTTTGGCTTGGCAAAGAACTCAGCCAGAGTGTTGTCGTTTCTGCAATGGAAAAGAAACTGGAGCAGGGTGCAGTACAACATGTATTGCAGGTTTCTTTTCGAGTGTTGCAGGCGAGCATGTTGCTAAAAGCCTGCTGCTGTTCATGCTTCGCTACCGTGCAGTAGGCGAATGAATTATTTACGGGAGACCTTGTCCTGCGGTGCGAGCTTCCCGAATGGACGAGTTATTGCAAGGCCCCAGTGAAGTACTCAACGTTTGCTGCCTGTGCTACGCGGGCTCGACGACGATGCGAGAATAGGCACGAAGGGGAGATTTGGGAGCGGCCAGCCTGGCCTAGTACAACCGCTAGTAAGTACAAAGGCCTTATGTTGTTCAGCAACAGAATTGTGCACGAAGCAGTGTGGTACAAGAAATCGAAGAAATTACCTGAAGTGCGAAACTTATGTGGCTCCAACTGGGTACTGTACTTCAGCGAACTTCCAAGACAGTGATTGTATGGACCACAGTGGTGTAGCATGGAAGCCTCTTGAAAAACGAACGACGGGAAATGAGTCTTTCCGCCTTCGACCCCCACACTTTGCTCTGTATAATAATTAAATTGTGTAAGTGCAGCATACAGCTAGTCGCCCAATGTGCTGATGACAGGGTCGCTAACTCTAGTCCTGTAAAATTTATGAGGATTCTGGAATGTAACTAGCCTGAAGAAGTGAGAGCAGGGGGGGGGGGGGGGGGGCAGCCTCAAGCCTTGAGCATGTTTGCTCTATCCGTCATCATGGTCATGGAGTATGTCCTGGCATTATTTCCGCAACTAATTGTCATCTCCCCGCACAAGCACATTGGTCTACAATACATGCATGTAGTTTCAGTAGTCTTATCTTTGAGGTGGAGAGTGTGCACTGGTACCATGGTGCCATATGCACCAATATTTTGAGCATGAAAAGTGGTGAGGGCTGCTACTACACCCTGGCACCTAGCAGTACAAGAACATTTACAACTAGATTTTGAGTGTCCGGAGAAGATTTATCTTTAGAATGAAAAGAGAAATACGTCCGGTAGAAAGTGGACGGATACAAGAAATCCGATCACGCGCAGAATGCAGTGCAGAATCCTGCCTACTCGAGGACTTCAATAGTGCTTGACTTCGAGACCAGACGATCATGATGTTCAAACTCTATGGACATGGAGCTGATAGGCTGGGTCAGTGCTGGCCATTCCCTGCAAGCACTCTAACACCACTATTCACCTGCCCAGTGGTCTCTTTGCTGCTATAGTCTTCTTCAAACACTGGGTTGGGAGACCGGGATGATTGGAGGAAGGTGGTAGGCTGTTGAATGGATCAATGCTTGTAAGAGAGCTCTTGGCCCATTGTATAAGCGGCAGAGCAGCACTGGTGGAAGCAGTTTTTGATTAGTCTGACCATACCGTAACCGTTCATACTTTGTGAATGATACACAACCATGACCTCTTGAGCAGCAAACAGGAATTGGTGGTCGAAACGTTGGTCTGGCCGTGGTCTAACCAACTAGACCAGTTCCGAGCCGCCGTCCCTGCGGAGTTAGAGTCTGCACACAATGAGCAGGTAAAAGGGGTTAGTCCTATTGATGCATCCTCATTGTTAGGTGCTGCATCGGGAGTATTTCAGGTGGCAGCAGCTTTTGGAGTTCCTTTGGGGTCAGTGACGAACAAATTTCTTTGATTGTTTCTCGTCTCATTCTCTGCTTGTCATCTTCAGGGCTATCCAAAGTAACAGCGGTCAAGATGCCCTGAGGAGAAGATACACAGTAGCTGGTCACAGATGGTCGCCAGTCAAGGCTGACAACGGTGCACGTTTGTCAATAGTGTGGCTGGACTTGCCGGGAATGCCGGAGAGAGAAAATGCATCCACTACGCACGGACCAGCTCCCACCACTCGTCATGCTCCATTCTACGCAAACCTACTCGTATAACAGAGAGGTTCCAGGCTGTCCAAGAGAGTGCTCAATACCGAGAGGTAGAGCTGGTTCAAACAATAGGAGGACAGAGAGAGTTCAAACCTACTCGTATACAGAGTTCAGCGTATCCCCAGGCGCCCTTCACAACTCGCCAATGCCAGTGAGCAGAGCACGGTGCACACGCTGAGCGACGCTGCATTACGACACGGTCACCCGTCACCGCAAGACCAGGAGACATTACATGGACTTGTTTATGTGAATCTCGGATCATGGTATATTCCACGAAGTTAGTGCGACCATGGCAACTTGTCAAAGTACAGCTAGCATGTGGTGACCTGTTATCACCGGAATGATTATCCTGACGTTATTGTATGCCAACTTCCTCTGCTAATTTTCAAGTAGCACTATTGTGGTAGGTCGTTGGGGGGTTCCCCTTGCCCTGTTGATCTGGTTCCTGCTGCCTGCTACGTTATTGGCACTCACCTTCCACACTGTATGCATGACTAAAATATGTGTTGGTGCCGAACACTTCCTTACAAACGATGCATACCAGGCCTGATGCCCTGGCCTGAATGTGGTACTGTGATCTGAGTATGCTACAGGCTTCTCTATTCTCTCACTAACCCCCATCCTTCTCTCTCTATCTCTCTGTCTCTCTAGCTCTCTAGCTCTGTTTCTGTCTCTGTCTTTCTCTCTCTGTCTCTGTCTCTCTCTCTCTCCTTCTCTCTGTCTCTGCCTCTGCATCTTTCTCTCTCTGTGTCTCTGCCTCTGCATCTCTCTCTCTCTCTCTCTCTCTCTCTCTCTCTCTCTCTCTCTCTCTCTCTCTCTCTCTCTCTCTCTCTCCCCCCCCAATTCTCTCTCTCCAAATCTCTCCCCTCCCTCTCTTCTCTCTCTGTCTCTCTCTCTCTCTCTCTCTCTCTCTCTCTCTCTCTCTCTCTCTCTCTCTCTCTCTCTCTCTCTCTCTCTCTCTCTCTCTCCAAATCTATCTCTCCAATTCTCTCCCCCCCCCCCCTTCTCTCTCTCTCTCTCTCTCTCTCCCAAATCTATCTCTCCAATTCTCTCCCCCCCCCCCTTCTCTCTCTCTCTCTCTCTCTCTCTCTCTCTCTCTCTCTCTCTCTCTCTCTCTCTCTCTCTCTCTCCAGACTCCTCTCTTCCTTCTAGATCTGTCCACATCTTTTAATCCTTTTTAAAGCATGCTCGAGTTGTCTGTGCAAAACTCTTTTACCAAGTGCTTCCTGATGCTGTTTGATTACTAGCCCATTGATTTAGTCGATTCCCATGATCACAGTGTTGGCTTGTTTATGGGAAACATTCAAATACTACCTCGGTTCCCTAACTAACAGATGGGAACAGTTTGGTCTAACGGAAAAGACATATGCTTGAGAAGTTGTGACGTGGGGTACGAGTCCTGGATAGGGGAAGAAAAAAAAGCTGTGCACCTCTGCTCACTAGCATTGGTGAGTTGTGAAGGGCGCCTGAGGATATGCTGAACTCTGTATACGAGTAGGTTTGTGTTGAGTATGCAGTAAGGTGTTTGCATTCTCAACGGATGGACTAAACTGGGTCAATGAAAAACACATGGTGGGCATGAGTGCCTGGAGAAAATGCTGTAGGGTTAATTTTTTGGTTTTGCCGCAGGCCTTTTCAGCTGGAATTGCAGGTGATGCCCTCTACACCTCCACCCCTGCGTCCCATGCCCAAGGTCGCTCCCATGCCCCAGGTCACTCCCATGCCCCAGGTCGGCCTTGCAGACCCACCACGCCCTGTCACCAGGGGGTGGATTGGTCAGTCAGTGGTCACTTGAGGCCACTAGCCAGCTCATCTTGCAGCTAATTTTTTTCGCTGCTGTGACCCCACCTTCCACCCTTTTCGGTGGATTGGATATATAGAATTTCTTGGTGCAGTGTCAACATTCCCAACTTCCGTTGCCTAGGCAAAGCGCGGTGCCGACTACCGATGTGTCATGCCGCTCTACGCAGCCACCCCTGAACACATGTACTAGACAGGATCACGGCATCACAATCATGAGAATAGCATGACAAATCGGATATCACAGTGGTCACAGTGACTTGAGCTCACCGCCGTGGAAACATACCATGACAACACAGTCCGGTTCATTGCAGCGCGACGCCACTATCATGCGAGAAACATAGCTATGCGGGGAGCGGGGAGTATTTAAATAAAGTGGCGTGATAGGAATATACCAAGAAGAGCTGTCTCTGATTACCACATCATCAAAATGTTACCGTCATAACAGAGTCCAATTGGACCCCTTTCCCTTTCATATAGAAAGAGGGATATGAAAATATATTCCAAGACATGTAACGGTTGACATATCAAAGATATTGGACGATACTAATCTCTTTCCGAAAGACGCAAACTCAACTAGACCAGAGCAGACAGTGACATGCAACCTATTCACATTGCTGCACGAGATGATGCTATGGCCAGCCGCTTGAACCCATACCTTGCATGGAGACCGACTTCCAATGTACCGGACCAGTAATGATGAACACAGTGGCAATAACAAGGCACTGTTGACAATACACAGTGCCAGCATCATAGTCTGAGGCTTGCTGGGTGACAGCACGGCAGGCATGCTGGAAAGTTTGGGCAAACCCGTACTACTAGCGTTGGGAGATGAAATTTGACGAACGTTCAAATTCTCAGAGTCGGGATCCAAACTAGGCTGCATTGGGCTTAACAATCTCACACATTATTCGACACGTGTGGCTGAAAGCTGACACTTACCTTCGCACTATAAAGCAGCATGCAGCGTACGAACCCATCCGTCAACATGGTCTGCGGGATCATGACTGTCTTCAATGACATCAATCCAACTCTTACGTCCGCTTGTGCTACAGCTGACAAACTTGGCTTTTAGTGACTCCGGCCAGAGATGGTGGGTGGCGTAGAAAGGTCCGCGTAACACCTCTAAAAAAAAACAGGCCAGCAAATCCACACGTGCACGCACCACTCATTCAAACACAAACACGTCAGCGCACAGGACACACAAACACTCTTGTGGTTAGGGACCATAGCTAGAGTTTGCAAGTTTGCGGCAATAAGAGGCTTCAAATGACGGAATCTAGCGTGCAACAGCAACGGCTACTAGGCCTCGACACCGTGTGCTCTCTCTCTCTCTCTCTCTCTCTCTCTCTCTCTCTCTCTCTCTCTGTCCCTCTCACTTTCTTTCTTTCTCTCTCTCTCTCTATCTATCTCTCTCTCTGTCTCTCTAGCTCTCTCTCTCTCTCTCTCTCTCTCTCTCTCTCTCTCTCTCTCTGTCTCTATCTCTCTATCTATCTCTATCTATCTACCTCTCTAGCGGCCACGCATGAGGTGGTCAAGAGAGATCCATGGTTCTGAATGTGTGCAGTGGTCCAGATTCCAATTGCCACAGCGGTGCTCATGCTAGCCTACCACGGGCATCGGAAGCTATTTTCAAATCATCTTAGCTCCCCCAAGTGTGTAGTAGTCTACTAGAGGGGTCCAAGGTAACTCCATGCAGGAACATTTTGAAACTGCAAGCCCATACAGTTACTGTGATGTGATAGCACAATCTCCGACAAGGTCAACCCGTACGGCATGACCACACTTTCCCAAGTCCCACTTATTCCGAATACCCCCGCTGGCTGACCTAATTCAAACAAGGCACGTGTGCAGTTCAGTATTCAGACACCACGAAGAATTTCTATTTTAAAACGGTGTGTACTGTAAAGTGAGAAACTTTCGCTAGAGATTAAATTTCGCTATTTCCGCGACCATCCCACATTCGCGAATGATCGCCGAATATAGATCGCCACAAACTGCTCTGTACATGATCGCAGACAGTATAAAGGTCCAAATGAAGAGATACAATCGCAAAGTTTCTCATCGTGAACCAGCCTGTAGTAGACGGACTTATTTGGTGTGTATGTGTGTGTGTGTGTGTGTGTGTGTGTGTGTGTGTGTGTGTGTGTGTGTGTGTGTGTGTGTGTGTGTGTGTGTGTGTGTGTGTGTGTGTGCGTGTGCGTGTGCTTGTGCGTGTGTGTGTGCTATACATTTATGCAATTGGTGCACGCCTGTTCGTGTCTACATGTAGTAGTGAGTCAGTCTTGGTCTTCAGCTTTTTTGATATGCTGCATAGATTGCTACATAGCTTTTGTTTCATTATAATAATTTTGCTGCTTGAGCCTAGTTTAAGTTTATATTAATTTTTGTGTTCTGTTCTTGTTTGTTTTCCGAGGACGGAAAATTATTTGAGGGGGAGCAGTGTAGTAGACGGACTTTCTACCGTATCATACCTTATGTACCGTATATCGATAGACTTACCATATCGTATATGTATCTATTATTGCACGATTAAAGAGGTCAATATAGGAAATATAGAACGAGTAAAAGACCGAGGTCCCCCGAGGTCTTTTACAAGGTCTATATTTCATATATTGACCGATTATGAGGGCAATAATAGATTTATCACGACATGGCATACCTAACCTGTTTTAGCTGTGTTTATAGGAAGAAAGGAATACTAAGTTGAGGAAAAAGTTCTAAGTCCTCGGGCTAAGTGGTCAATAATAAGCGGTCAATATAAGCGGTCAATATAATATATTATGCTGATATTTGACCGCTTAGAGATCACAAGTTTCTGTGGCGGTCAATAATAAGAGAGTGATAAAGTACGTTATTTTGTGTACGTCGTGTGTACGTCATGTTGGTGCATGCGCGTGTTGCTGCGGTGTAAAAAGCAGTCTTCGTCTTGAGTTCGTCTTGTCTAGTTGTGTTTCCATAGTCGTCTTGAAATAAACAGTCTTTTCAAATGTAGTTATCGTCGGCCCATTGTAGAAGTGTGGAGATGGCACGGGACTGGGAGCAGGTGGAGAAAAGGCAGTTACAACACAGCCCAATTCATGGAAACGCAAAATTTGCATGCCGTGAAAGTTTATCGCTTTATAGTACACTAGGATTGCTCCATGTCCAAGCAGCTAGCTGTTTTTAACCTTGTATACATGAACTATGCATACAGTGCGAGAGATTTTCAGAACCCTTCAAAGAGATCAAACAAATGTGTAAACAACTGGTGAGGCACGTTAAGTCCGTTCTCATCTACCGAGCTGCAAGGCACTAGTACTGTGAACACTGGACTTCAGGGGCGGATTCAGATGGGGGGGGGGGGGGGTCAGGTCCGCGGAACCCCCTAAATTTCACAAATGCACTACTGGAATGCACACGAGTCACAGAGTACCACGCGTCTGGCTTGCTGTAACCAATAGTTTCATGCCAGATGGCCATCTTCAGACAACTGTGATTGCCATCTGGCATGAACCTATTAGTCACAGGAAACCAGACGCGTGGTACTCTGTGACTCGTGTGGTACTCTGTGACTCGTGTGTTACTCTGTGACTCGTGTGGTACTCTGTGACTCGTGTGTTACTCTGTGACTCGTGTGGTACTCTGTGACTCGTGTGTTACTCTGTGACTCGTGTGGTACTCTGTGACTCGTGTGTTACTCTGTGACTCGTGTGGTACTCTGTGACTCGTGTGTTACTGCGACCCTGCTCCTGCATTGAGCACTCTATGGAACAGGACTGAGGACTCCGCTCTCTACTGGAATCCATGTGCATGTACGTCTTGTACATGTATCAGCAATTCATTTCAGTGTTGGATAAACTGGGAACCCTGTGTAGAGATTTCCGGATCTGCCCCTAGACTGTGTGCTGGATGCAGCTCTGTTCAATAGGTCGGATATTACTTGCTCCAGCTAAAATGTGGACACTTCAAGTACTGGTACAGGTCCACCCTCGGTAGTATGACATCGGTTACAACTTACAAGACAAACCTCATTACTACATTAGTTACAAAAGTAGACAACGATCCAAAAAAACCCGACGCCTGAAACGCATACATGCAAGTCCAGATAGTAGATAATACTGGTTATAAAAAATTGCCCCCCCCCCCCCCCCCCCCCCCCCCCCCGGTTGTCCACTAACAAGGGTAGACCTGTAGAATGCATCACATGGTCTTGTAAAACACCAGTTGAAACTCACCATGTCAGGCCAGAGATGATGTGCCGCCGTCCATCCAGTGTATCAGACTGTGGCTCCACTCGGCCACCAGGCTGCTGCTCAATGCCTGCTTGACTGGCCTTGTCCCTAGCACACTAGCATGATCCATGTTGTACGGTGTAGCTGATCAGTTCTCTGGCCTACACCAGCGGCGAACCAGAAAGAGAACAGATGACTCCACTACCATCAATTCATCACAGTGAATGGGCTGCGTACGTATCGCTCGGAAGGGTCCTCCGCAAAGGCAGGAGGTGAGTGCAGCCTGCACATGCAGTAGTGTGTACCAAGCAGGACGAGTTGTCATCAACAAGGGTGGAGAGGAGGGGTTTGTGGTCGTTCATGCATCGTTCACAGGACCACCAGAAGCAGTTTTCAATTGGTCCGGTCTGACCCTAGTCTTTCATACAAGTACTTCGTGTATAATATGGTACAGCGGCGGATCCAGCGATCTCTACAGGGGGGTTCCAGTGTAGTCAAAACTGAATAGCTGATACATAAACCTGGACACGCGTATAGTTGTCAGTGGTACATTTACGAAATTTAGGGGGTTACCCCTGGAACCCCTCCTGCATCCGCCCCTGTGGCAGGGACATATACCCTCCTCAGCAGTAAACATGCGTTGGTAGCTACAACGTTGGTCCGGTGTTAGCCTGACCAACCGGACCGGTTCCAGCGGGCCTGGTTCATGCATCGGAACTTGCTCCGAAAACTTCACATTCTGATGTTTGCGTAAAGTTTTGTAAACTCCCATTCGCTGCCCAGTCGCACTTGACACAAAAGTCACTTACGGCATATGACTCGAATGTAGCGTATGCTCTTGAACTGTCCGTCAGCCAGCCGATCCAGTAGTTCAAATATTAATTCCTGTTCAAGACACTTCCATGACACTGAACCAAGTTGTATTGGTATCATGCTACGACACGAATCTCCTGTATACAGCTAGCCAGTTCTGTACTGGTTGGTCTCGGCGCAACTAATCCATGACACATTCTACATGTACATGGATCATGTACTAATGGACAAGCTATGTTGCTAAACCCTTGTACTGAAGTAAGTAATCCAGGGCCATTCCAGTCTCCAGCGAGGCTCGTGTCTGCAACATAATCGTTATTTCCATGCCTCGGACGCTGAAGTGAGCTACTGCCCGGCAGTTGTCTCCTCAGTGGCGCATGATGTCCAGATCACCCACACCACCATCATTCATGGCTATTATCAGCATCGCGGCTCTGACTAGTGACTAGTACTACAAGACATCAGCTGTCGTTCCAAGGCCTAAGAGGAGAGAAATCTGCCACGTCGTTCTTCCTGTTCAACCGCTAAGTATTAGTTCCTCTGCATGCACAACGGTGCCACGGTACACAGGGAGACGACTCTTTGTTTGCAACGCCGAGAATAGCCTGGCTGGGGCTGATTTGACTACAAAATCATACACCACTGCCACAGTATTTTAGTATGTCTGCTATTTATTTTTGTTCTTCCCTTCTTCAACCAACATTCTCTAATTTCTCACCAGGCGCTTGTAGGCTATCGATCATACTCATGTCATGGAGTCATACTCATACATATATTCATAGGCCAAGGCGGCAAGGGCAAGGAGTAGTGAAAGCACCCCCCCCCCCCCCCCCCCGACTTCTTCACTGAGATTTTCAGCCTCGGAATTTCTACTCTTTCTTCGCCCCCCCCCCCCCCCCGCCGTACATGTAATCGTACTTGATGGCACATACTGGTGTTACCAAATACCAGGGAGTCATGAAAACAAGAATAAAAAATGAAATCGAAACCCGGTTTTTCGAATTCCATGGGCAGATACCAGTCCAGGGACTCGTAGACCTACGGCCCGGGCGATCTCATGTAGATCTACAGTTCTGTAAAACCGGAAAGTCTAACGAGTCACGAAGTCTAACGTTATAGCGACCAATTTTTTCGTTACTTGAAGAAACGTTATCACGAACCCGGCTACTTTGAGATGTCTGGGTAAAGATGCGCATACAGATGGGTGGCCAAGTAGCCACCGTCAAACTTTCTGAACGCTATCATGCCAAAATTACAAAAACATTCAACTTTCCAGTTTTACAGTATTATAAATGTACTTGTGGCGTATTTTTACATAACATTTCACAAGTCGATAATGCCATCCATAAAGTGCAAAGATATATGCACGACAGCATAGCTCGCCTGTTGGCGAGATAAAGACGGCGATATCTTACAAATTTGCACACCGAGATTGGAAGGCGGCTAAAAACCATACAGTAATAAAAACTATCCGACAACAGTACATGTGCTGGGCGACGAGCCATCAATGCCTGTCGAGCTTGTACGGAGATCCAAGGCACACACAGGCACACGAATGAACACGCATACCAGTACACACCATGCCGAATTGTGCCCAAAACTCCAAGTAGAGCACTGGCCAGTGAAAAGTTAACCCGACTGCTCTACATGTAGTTCCTGACAACGAGCAGAACGGTCCTTTGTGTCAGGAGCTTGAATAGCTGTGCCCGTATCGATAGCAATCAAGAGCATCATACGCAAACTGCGCAGAACACGATGTATTGGGATTTCACCGGCCAGCACCGTAGCTTGCAAACACCGACGCGAATAAGCGTGCGCGCGCCGCGCACATACCACACACACACACACACACACACACATGATGCGTCACAGTCACACACATACACGGATCTAATCATTGGAACGTTCGTAAAGAAGCACTGGGAAGAAGTCATGGAATGATGTACCACCAAATAACAATATCCGCATGCTCCAGACAGAAACTGGCATGGCGGATAATGGATTGTCCCAGAGAAATCCTAAAAATAAAATTGTCTGAAAAGCAATAGTATTGCCATATGCACCCCATCTCCTGGGGGCAAGTCAGTCAGTGCCTTTGGTAGCCAACTCGTAGAGGTGACAGATTTGCTCAAGCATGGCCAAGGGGCTGGGCGCACACTTCAACGCCAGCGGGAAAGAGAGTGCTCGAGAACGGGCTCAAAGGAATAATCTTGCCCCGGATAGCGGCGGCAGCTCAGCCACACCAAGGCAGCTCTAGCTTGAGAATCTAATTCACGTGCGGCATGGAATCAAGTCAGGCATACACACCGCATGCCAAGCAGTCAATTGTCGTTCAGAAATGTGCCCTGCGATAGAGCGGAACAACTTGGGATAACCACCACTAAACGGGTAGAAGACGTCACACTGAATAGCAGCGGGGGCGGCTAATCATCCGATTCCAAGTTGATGTTGTCGCCAAACTTGCCATACAGGTCCTTCTTGAGTTCTGCCATTGTGGCCTGCAGTTCGACTTGCTGTGCGCGCAGATCAGCCAGGCGCTTCTCGGCGTTGGCCTTGGCCGACTCCATCATCTCCTGCGCAGAGTCCTGGTCGACGCAGATAAACGCCTCGCCCAGTTTGTACGTGTTGCCACGGAGTCAAGGAACAGAACGTACCACACGCCACAGTGATCATACAAGTGAACTCCCCCTAATTCAAATACGGCGTAATGAGAACGTAGATAAGTGCATTCCGTACATGGTGAGTGATTGGCTGGGTAAAACTGCTGGATAGGCCTGGCCTCATACGCCCAACCACTGCCCTCTTTGCACATCAATGCTTTTTAGCTTGCTCCTATCAACAATGACCTGGTACAAGTTTGCACGAGTAGTACAGGTGTACAAGAGAAAACACAGCACTGTCCTTAAAATGCAGTGATCACACAACACAGGTGTGTGTGTGACTGTAGCCAAAAACACTGAGAGAAATTGTGTCCCTCAGCTCAACATCCACTGCGTATTTACTGGCCAGACTGGAGACTCGAGTCGGTAAAAATTGTCACAGCAAAGTTGAACCAGTTTAGAATCGCCAAAGATCTGACCAAAACCATTTGTTTTACAATAGATACCAGCAACAAACAAAAACACACATACACACATACACACAAACACACAAACACACACACACACACATACACACATACACACACACACACACACACACACACACACACACACACACACACACACACACAAGCACAGAGTAGGATATGGTACATTGACACCTTCATCCAGCATCAGAACATCATCACTAGCGTCACTAAGATCCTGCATTTCTTTCTGCACCGGACACAATGAGATACGCGCCAAACACACACGCACGCATGCGTGCACGCACATACACACCCATGCACACACACACAAACACACACACACACACACACACACACACACACACACACACACACACACACACACACACAAAAACAATAAATACGGAGAGGTCATGAGGCCACAACGACATGGCATTGAACAGCAGCTACTATTCATAAAACAAATATTTCGAGCCCGGGGCAAGCATGAACATATGCACAGAAAGTGACTTTGCGAGTGGGAGCATGTATGATGCATTATGAAACAGAGTGTGGAAGGTTTAGTACGGAAATACTTCATGCAGTGGGCAGGGTTGTGCGGAACCACAATAAGTTACCTAGTCAGCTACTCCTGTACGAATATTTCACACCACAAACTCTGTAGAGCTCAGCCTCATGAAAAAGAGACTATGACTATAAGTAGAGCCAGTGTAAGGTACAGGTACTTGCTGACAAGGCTATCATTGTTACGACCAGATAATTATATGAAAGAAAATACCAGGTACATGAAAAGACCAGCGCTTTGGCTGAGTGGTTGTGGGCTTGCCTGCGAGTCACAAGGTCCCGAGTTCGAGACCCGCGCTGGCAACAGGGAGCATGCAGTGTGCTAACAAACGCGTTAATGCATGTGTGAACTACGTTTCATGCGCTGAACTGCGCGCGGCCTGGCACAAGCGAAACTTCCTAAGGCTGCAGCCACACTAGGACAAAACTGCGTCAACGCAACTTTTTCGCCTACCGTATAACACGTTATTTTCGGTGTGATTTTAATTTCGGCAATTTCGGTAGAGAATTCAGGCACCTCAATTTAGATTACACCTAAAAGGCACTCGAGTATGCACTGTATGTGAAGGGTAGGCTGGTCACCTAAATCTACATTACACCTGAAACCTGGCAGGTCCCTGGTACCGAAATTTAAATACACCTAAAACTACATGATATACAGTATGTCGTCAACGAAACGCGTGCGAAACGCAAAACGTGCTGTGTTTCTTTTCAGCAAACCAGGTGCCCCTGTAGAAAGCAACGTTTCGCCCTTTCCTTGCCTTTCTCTCGGTTCTTCATACGGGTAGATGTCTCTCTTGTTGAGGTTTGCACTGTGTCGGTAGTAGACGGCTTCCTTGTCAGTGAATTTGTAGTATTTGAGATTCATCTGCCAGGGCTTTGCTTTCAGTAAAATTTACAGATACTCATGTTGCCTACTGTCGTTAGTTTCCGAGACGCCGCGCCCACTGACGATCTTGAAAAGAAGCCCATGGAGCTTTGGGCAGCGTACCAGAAGGCGAAGCAGGGCCAGATGAGCGACATGTTCGATCTTGAATTGACCACTGAGCCAGAACAGCACAGTCCCACAAACACTGATATTCTGTTCTTACACTGCTACCATTGCTTCTACAGAAAGGTCAACTCTGGCTTGACGTTATACACTTCTAGAAGACTAGTGTTGAAAGTTATGGCACATGATTGTATTTTTAGAGCCACAAAAGTTGAGTAGTATGTTGCTATAACATAACGCCTTGTCACCCGTCTCTGGTTGCACTTTCCCCTCCCACCTAGCGACACCTAGCGAGGGAATTGTAAGTGCAGACCACCTTGTTGAGCAATTTCGTACATGTATGAGCGCTTTATTGGATGGCAAAATGACTACAATTCTCAAAGCTATTGAAAATAATTGTTCTCCAATATCATATTTGAAATTCTCAGTGGAAGCACGTCTTGCAACCCTCGAAACACGGATTGATATGGTAGAGAAATCACACCATGACATGGTACGGGGTTAGAGAAAAACGAGGCATTCCTCTCTGCCAAGTATGATGAGACAGAGATAACAAGACAAGCTGCCACCAACAGCAATGATCAGCAAAATGCCACAATACGTTCACTTGCAAATCGCGTTGACAACGTAGTTAAAGATGTAGACCAAGCTATGTTCAAATTATCCACCAACATGGAGAGCTTGAAGCAGACTACCAGTGGCTCAGCAGCTGCAAGCGAAGACATGAAGACCTGCATAGACGAGTTCAGGTCCTGGAAACCCCCAAACCGGACCCCCAGTGAGACCGTTACATGCCCTGTCACACCACCTGCCCAGGACCAGCCTCCCTTACCCGTACCCCAGCTATGCAATACAGTACGAGAGATTGCTCAAGAGAACCGCAGGCAGATTGAAATCGGAGACAACACCATCATCTCGGGTCTCCCAGAGGAGGACAACGAAAATCTCCCACAACTCATCCGTACTTTGGTACCTGAAATCAACCCTGCCACAATCGAGGTAAAGCAAATTGGCAAGTCATCTGGGGACAAACCAAGGTTAATTCACGTAAAAACCAATGCAGATACGAAGGCACGCCTCATGAAAAATCATTTTGGCCTGAAGCATGGTGCACATAACGTATACGTTAATCATGATCTGACAAGAAAGCAACAGGAAACTCGACGCCGTACCCTACCAATATTCAAGAAACTCCGCGCCAATGGTGTCAAATGCTCCCTTCCACTTGACAGCATACTTGTCGAAGGTAAAACAGCTTCAGATGCAGAAATTCAGAGGTTACTGCAGACCAACTCGGCATAGGAACCCCGGGGATCTCCGAAGCAAATAGCATGCCGAATATGTATTATCAACTGTTGTAGTCTCCCGAGTAAACAAGCCGAAGTATTGAACCTATTGACACAAGAGTCTCTGGATATTCTGTGTCTAACAGAAACATGGCAAAATCCCACCATTCCTGATGATGTTGTAACCCTACCAGGTTATAAACTATGCCGAAAGGACAGAAGCAGTACATCCCTACCAGGGTCACAGCTTGGTGGGGGTGGCGTGGCAATCAATGTTAGGGACCATTTGAGCTGCGATTTTCACCCAGAATTTACGTACGGTAGCTGCGAAATGATGACTGTTGAGATCAAGCATCCGAGCCGACCTGTCTTCTTATCTGTTTGGTACCGGCCCCCAAGACAACCTACAAGTTCGTTCATATCTACGTTCGATTGCAGGAAGGGCGGATATGTATGGTGGAAAAGGGCCAAGCAGTTGTGTAACATTGTTCGCAGCAAGTCGTCAGTCCCTGATCTTACAGATGGTGACACCAGCGCCACCACGGAGCATGAAAAATGCGATCTTCTTGCTCAACATTTTGCCGCCCAGTGTTCAATGCTACCAGCAGTGAATGGACACCCCTCTCAAGCGCCGTCATTAAGTGCTTGCACCACTTTGTACAACATTTCTAAATTTAGTCCTGGTCAAATCCATTACGACCTAGCACACCTATCCCCCCGAAAATCCACCTCGGCAAATCACATGATACCGATACTACGCTCAATGGCAGATTTACTGTGTGAATCCCGCTCATTCCTGTTTAACTTGAGCATATCTTCTACTTCGTGCTTCCCCAATTCCTGGAAATCGGCCTCTGTTACCCCATTATATAAAGGCAAAGGAAGTGCCTCTTCACCAACAAATTATCGTCCTATTTCACTGCTGCATCCCATCAGTCGTCTTTTCGAATACCGGATAGCACTGAGTCTCAGCAGTTTCCTGCATCGCAACACATTAACATCACCATCCCGATTTGCATATGTTCCACAGCGATCAGCAACTGACCAACTTATCCTGCTGACTCACCAGATGGCTCGTGTCTCGGACAAGAACAACAGATATCATTGTGCATTTCTTGACTTCAGGAAAGCCTTCGATAAGGTTCATCATACAACCCTGATTGATTTTGTACGATTTTGTACGTACTGTGGTTGCAGCCTATCAAAGCTGGTTGTATTTCTCAAGACAATTGTATAGCCGATTGTGACAATTGTATACGCGGACGTGCAAACTTTATTGACATGTGTTCTGGTAAAGGAAAATGAAAGGGCCACCCGCCTCTTATCACCAGAAGGCGTCATCTAGCCTTCTAGGGGTTGGGGAGCGGAAAAGAGCACGGGGAGTATGCCAGCAACTATGTTGACTTTACTGCTGGTGACGATCTTGAGTGGAATGGGGATAAACTACAGTGGTGCTCGGTGAAATACGACCCGAAGCGCAAAACTGGCATCCTGGACCAGTTCGGATCGCATCACTGTGTTTGTACATGTGTACGTACAGCCGCACTCGAACGGCATCCAGGACGTCAGGGGCCGTGCAAGTTGAGGGTGCCGCATATGCACCGCTGGGCCGGATTTCACAGAGCGCAACTGTAGGTGGAGGAAAACAAGCTAAGTTGAACTCGGATACTCAGATGTGTCTTTTATCATGTTGAAAACAAGCTATGTTTCCTTTCGGGAAAAAATCGAACAGTAAAACAGAATTCTGAGCATGAAATCTCTCGAAAGTTACCTCTTTCGTCTTGATCTCCTCTTTTACATCTTGGAAAAGAGCATTGGCATTGGCAAAGTCATTGATCTTCTTCTGATCTACCATTGTCATGTCATTCTTGCCCTGGGCAATCGTAGCACAGGAAAGTATAGACATGTGCACACACATGCATACAAGCACAAGCACACACACACACACGCACAGACAGACAGACACACAGATGGACAGACAGACAGACAGACAAACAGATAGACAGATACACACTTTTGTATTTATTGTATTTCAAGGATAATCCAGAGGCTCTAGGCCTGTCGAGAGGAGTATTTAGCACAATGAAACCTGGCTGGAACATCGACTTTGTCAGAAAAGATTGAGATTGACAAGTGTGCATGCTTGATGCATATACCGGATACACACTGAGGTTGTGCCCCAGTACTCCAAACACGGGGTGCAGGGGCGTACATAGGGCGGTTCCCGGGATGCCCGGGAACCAGTAAAACAAATTCGATATGGGTACAGAGAATTTTTTGATCCAGTCCCAGCGCTCACAGACTCACAGTGCAAGTGCATGCAGTGCATGTCTGGAGTCCGCCTGCCGGTCCGAGGACGCGTCGACGGTGACTGACCACTAGCCCAGGTGTGAAAGTGGTGCTGGGAGTGGGACACAGCGTAGATCTACTGAACTGGGCCATGCCTGAACCCATCCATGATGGGTTCAACAAAGTCTCTAGTCTAGTTACATCGCCGGATTCCTCGATCTCAGAGTCAAATTTTCTTTTGGAGTTTGTTTTGACAAAGTTGGTCGTGTTTTGACGATGCTTTCGCTTTGTGGAAAAGAAAAATGAAGCGTCGACATCCAGAGGGCCAGCGCTCTATTCAGAGCTATTTTGAGCTGCAGGCAAAGTGTGTAGCCAGTGCTAGTGGCGAAGGTCAAGCGATAGATGAGAATGCAGACGCACCTGACGTGCAAGTGAAGTATGCATGCAACGAGCAGCGCTGAGGAAGAAATCGTCGGCGAAGCTGTAGAGCGACCGTTGTTGGAAGCTGCTGGATCATCCAAAACTTACTTCAATGACATGGGAGGGTGTTGGAAGGGATTCTGAAAGTCGACGTCCACAGTGGAATCCAGTCCCCCGAAATTTGCTGGACACGGAAAAGATTTCCGTCATCGACAATCGTTGTGCGCCACCGCAGGCGAAGGATTTCATTTCCTGTGCGTGTCCAGATGGATGGCAAACAGCGCCACTTTCAACTATCCTTGTTGGAGGAGTTACCCTGGATAGTCTTTTGACAGGCATGCAATGGTGGCTTCTGCTTGGCCTGTGTGATGTTTGCTCCAGATGATTCGAAACTTAGGCAGCTTTCAAGACTGCATGCAATCGTCATGCTGACCAAAACATCCATAAAACGGGGAAAAGTTCAGTCTTTTAAAATCATAAATGCGTAGCAATGACATCGTCCAGCAGCTTGTGGATGGCAATTTCACCCAGTCTGAGGAGAATATGCAGAAACTCTGTGGGGTACGAAAAACAGCACTTCAATTGTGTGTAATGGTGGTTCATCAGTTGGCATGGGAACCACTCCTGGAGGCGAGCGGCGTACGCCCCTGGGGTGGTCAGGGCTGGTGGAAAGGTATGCAATATGTCCCTCACGACCCTCGTTGGCCGTGGAACCCTTTAAAAAGTCATCTAATTTCAGTCGCATCCACATTCTCATATTCTTCTACTTTTGCTGGCCCCGGAGTGTGGCCAATGGTGCCACTATTCAGGATTCTCTCTTGGTACCGTACTATTGTCGTATGCAATTGAACTGCTGCATAAATTTCACAAATTTTCGGTGTACTTTTATTTTCGGTACTTTCGGTGCGTACTTTTATTTTCGGGACTTTCGGTGCATCCGCTTCATACCTAAATTTCAATACACCGAAAAAACACTAACACACATAATCCAACAGGGGACTGCTTCTCTGTACCGAAATTTCTATTCACCTAACCTGGCCTTTTGCTGTCGTACTGAAAATATTGAGCCCCTAAAATTTCTGAAATTAGAGTACTTGTCAGGACTAGGATCCATGCCGGATACGCACGCCTGCTTACTCACGTACATGCCACATTGCTCGTACTGAGTGCGTTCGATTATGCACTTGAATCGATTCATGAATCCATTCGCATGCATTCAAGTCGTTCGATTTTCACGTCATGAGCACTGGAATCGATTCGGAATCCATTCACCCTATCCACATGGGGTGATGTGAATAGCGCGAATCGATTTGCGGGCATAATCAAACGCACTCACTGTAGTATCGGTGTACTCCACATGTGAACTCTCGGTGACTTTGTCCAGTTTGGACCGTATGCCTGCCGCATATACCTGCAATGGTGTCTCCTGAATGCATGATCTTTGTACGCACTGTGTGGAGACTTGTCGAACTAAGAACACGCTCCTTGCTGCGGGAGCTAGTTTTACATTTTTTCGGAACATGCACTTCTGTGCAAGCTGCTTTATGCGCGCTTCACGCGTGTACTAGTGATGGTGGTACACGATCTTTTTTCAACTTGGTGTATTTACTTCTGGTGTGCTGCTGTGGACTACAGACACATAACAGCACGGCATACTAGTCATGTTGCTAGGCATATTGCATGTTGTTTGCTGCTTCGCTTACGGTTTTCGCTGTCCCTAGCTTCTTCCTTTGGTTGTGGCATTTTGATCGCAATGTAGTCGTCAAGTAATTGATCAGTCTCAGTAACAAACAGTATCTCAGAAGTAACAGTGTTCCGATATCCCAAATCCAATCCAGAAGTCTTGAAGGTGGCGTATGCTCTCCAAATTAGATCATTTTACTTCCTGGCTACACCCCCTCCCCCCCCCCCCCTCTCTCTCTCTCTCTCTGCCATTTTTTACACACACCAGCACCCATGGTTAGTACATACGCATGCTGCAGTTTTTTCATGGGTTTTGTTTTGAGCTATCTAATTGATCACCTATCCACAGCCTCCTTCAGAAGTCTCCCAGTGAGAAAGTACAGTACTACCGCATATAGCTGCAGAGATTTTAGGACTTGCCATACACTCTGTAGAAGAAGATATTTCTTGCACCTTCGAAAATACATACGCCAACATTTCCAAAGGAGTGCAAACCGACTCAGTCACTAGAAATTGGCTAGAACTAAAAACTTCATGCAAGAAATCCAATGCAGAAATTTGTTGAGCTATGAAACTAACCTTCAGTTTGGATTTAGACGCCATCGCGATAGATGATGTTTACTTTTCCTATAGACTACCACCGTCAAACCTCTCAAACTGGTTGAAGAGAAGAACAATCGAGTGAGAATAGAATAGATGGTTGTATGTTCACTCTCTTGCTTCCAAACCAAGCTACAATTACAAGTACAGGATCAGAAAATCGAAAAAATAAAGTTTATTGCAATGTGAGATTTTCTTTTTTGGGCTTTCTGCGAGTCTCATACTCTGCGGAAAGCACGTAAAAAACCTTGCTACACACAAAATGACGTAATCCGACAGTAGTCACATGTGTTGTGCCGCGCTGATCGATCATGCATGCATCATGTCACACCAAAATGAGTATGGAATTTTGTATCTCGAAACGAATAGTGATCAGTTTGTTTCCACACCTCTCGACAGTCTTACTCATAGTCGTGTTCGTAGACCTACAAGGTTCAAGACTGCCAAGATAAGAGTTTGAGAAAGGGAGACTTCAAGTTCTAGGGGTCATCTTGTTGGCTGATTGGAGCTGTACGTTGTGCGGGTATTATCTTGTAAAGTAAAGCCCTTGGTGGGTGATTTTCCGTCAGCATGTCGAAGGATAATTGGTGAGTGCCTGCCTAGTTACAATCGCACGAAGCCTAGCAATCATTTAGTGATCTCTGCCCATAATATGCAGTACGTCGTTATAGTGGATGTGCTACGATCGGCTCTACTGCGAGCATGACTTGTTATAGATGATGTTTTGGATATTATTTGGCTTGACAATCTCGTGACTTTTTGAATTTGCAATCCAATTGTAGTTCCTATCATGGACATTGATGCGTTGCTATGAAGCGTGACTACACACACACACACACACACACACACACACACACACACACACACACACACACACACACACACATACACACACACACACATACACACACATACACATACACACACACACACACACACACACACACACACACACACACACACACACACACACACACACATTCCATGGCAATCAGTGCCAAGCATACACATGTGGGTGTATCGCATCTGTAGAGTACCGCTGTCATAAAGCACCATCTTGTACTGCTGCCATCCCGTGTCTTTTCTATCCTTCCACCTTGTACATGTACTGTTATAATCTCTTCAGCTTCTTCTTCTTCTTCTTCTTTATAAGTTGTTGCCGAAGACTTCCTCGACTTTGGCTAAGTCCTGTGGATGATCCATAGATACTATATTAGTACAGACAATAAATCGCGGCACAGGCAATACAAACAAACGTAATACGGCTGGCAACCATCCATATATACCTATTGCTAAAATACTTTGATATACAGCGGCACCAAGGGTCCATGACTAATACAGTCAGACCACCTCGCTTATCCGGTCCTCGTTTATCCGGATCCCTCGCCATCCGGTAGAAAATCGTTGGTTACCGATTTACAGCACATGCCATGCATACATACAGTATGTGTGTTCGATTATCCGGTTCCCTCGCCTATCCGGATATTTTTGGTGGAAAACGGATGTGTGCGGTTATGCGAGGTCTGACTACAGTATGCAACTTTGGTCTCTTGTGTATCTGCCGAATGCGCTGCGTGCTACCTCCATGAAATCCTGCAGCTAAAAATCAAAACTCTGTACTCGGACGAATCGAACAAAGCAGGGTGTGCTGGTAGAGGAGATTGCAGATTGTGTGCATGAGTGTACAGTGTGATGCAGGCAAGTTACCGTATCTCCCCGACCATAAGGCACACACCCATCTTCAGGTTTGAGCCATGTTGTTTCAATACGTTAACATGACTAGGAAGTCACGCTCGATTGTAAGTCGCACACCCATAAAGTTTAGCGCAAAAAAAGTGTGACTTATATTCCGGGAAATACGTTACGTATTGAAGACAGCGTGCCACGCACTGACCCATGACCACACTATGTCTTGCTTGTCCAGGTTATCGGACTATGATAGTGTTGTGCA
>NC_088645.1:14395784-14405784 GCF_964019385.1 Sycon ciliatum
TTTGTCAAGTTCGCTTTTCCCATCACCTGCTCTCTGTGTCTCTCAGCAGTCCGTGTTGTCTTCTTGGTGAATGGTCGTTGCTGCATTCTCTCATTTACTCTCTCACCTGGTTATCGCTGCCCATGTGCACAATTGATTGACGGGGTGGCATCCCCGGTGCACAATGTACAGGGTTGCTTCTGTTGCTGTCAAGCTGTTATGACCTCCATGACTGTCCTCTCCCCGCTGCTCGGTGTCCGCTCACCACAGTGCGGTGTGCGCGCTCTGTGCAGCTTCTGCGATTCGCGGCACATTGTGAGCTGCTGTTGATTTCTCTAGTTCTGTACATATTGATCTCTGCCCGTGCATTCTAGGCAGCTGCACGCAAGTAGCTAGTCCTCGCCAGCTGGAGAAAGCCACGTTAGCCCTGCTCGCGTTTTCCAGGGATTTTTTTATTGGCAGAGCCTCACTCTAATACTGACGTGCATGGCATGCCTCCGCTGCCGCTGCTAGCGCTCTCATAGTGCGCCGTGGCTCATAAAACATTACATTACAGTATTGATTTTTGAACTCCCTCCTTTAATACAACCCACTGACTATCGTGCGATAGTTTTTATCTCTGTGCCCTTGCTCTACTTAGTTTGACGTGGCTCTGGGTTGGAGCTACTGTTCTCCTACTACACCTAGAGAGTTGTATTCATAAATGAATGTTATTTGCTATTTACTATACCCACTGAATGCATGACTAGTGTTGTTCTGTGTGGACGGTGTACCGGCGTTGATCACTCGTCTACTTTACCTCTATCTTATTTTATTTTTATGTTGATATTTTCCACCAGTGAATCTCTTTAACTGCTTGCATTCTATAAGACTAAGAAGTATTCTTAAAACTCAGTGTGTTGTCTGTACGTCTTGAAGTGCGCACCCAGTTTCCATCAAGTGTTGTTTGTTGTTAATGCAGGATGAAGGTGTGCAGCCATCAGCAAACCGGAGAAGAGAAGTCTGGCCATCCCAAACCCCAACCATCTTCCCTCCTGGAATGATTGCTTTTATAGCCTATCTTGGCTCTGAACTTCACACCTGCAATGATTGGCCAACCACTCTCAGCCAATCAGAGATCAGCAAGACTTAGTGCTGTTTCTTGTTTCTTGTTTCTGCATGAGGAAAGAGTCGGAGTGCAGCCATCAGCAAACCGGAGCAGAAGCAAGCCGGCAAATAGAAAGCTGCGTGGATTTACGCAGTCCTTTTGAAGTATCTGCGCCTTGATCCTTGAAGGGTGGTGGCGTTCCTACGGATGCGGAAAACTCGGCTTCCAGCCGAGTCTCACGCGAACCGTGAAATTATTATTTTATTTTTTTGAAGTAATGCATTCGCTTCTTCAGGCTGCATTGGGCACAAACCCTTCACTCACACAGACAAAAGATCCAAAACAATAAAAATTGAAGTGCTGCTCGCATCTCATACCTCGCTATGAGTCATTTTTTTATTCTTGAAAACGGCCATGATGAAAAGAATGAGTCCTGCCTACATGCATGGCCTCGCTGTTAAAAAAAATGAATCATAAATGAATGCCAACGTTATCATTATTCCATGAATTTAGACTGCTTGGATGGAGAGCCAAGGGTTATAATTAAAAATCTGCTTATAATCGTTAGTGTTGGACAATGTGGATAACTTGTAAACTTTTGGTCCTCTTTTTTTTTAATTTAGACTAACGGTATCTTTCTAGAAAGTCGGCGGCCAGAATAATCAAAGAGCAGAGGAAAACCAACCAGCAAGGCAGCAACCGCACGGTATACAGCTAGCCAGAGGACTGAACTCCTACACACAGTAGTCAGCGGATACACAGCCATGGGCCCTGGACTCCATCACACACAACAGTATACACAACAGCAGGCCTGTAAGTTACTCTGCCATTCGGTCACGTTGACCACTGTCACTGATTCCTTGTGGCTGTACCTCACTTTTTTTTAACGTACAAAGGGCAGAAGTGGTCCCTCTCGATTTGCACATACCACTGCACCATGTGGGACACACACACACACAGCGACACACACGCACACACACGCACACACACACGCACGCACACACACACACACACACACACACACACACACACACACACACACACACACACACGCGCGCCTACACCACAATGTCATACTCCAGCATGCACTGGCTGTAGGTAACCACCCAGTAAAATGAGAAAGAGTGGGAGACCATAATCATCGGGAATTGAACCGGTAAACTCTTGATTGGAAATCGATTGTACATGCCACTACACGATATGGGATACACACATGCGCGCGCACGCAGATGCACACACACACGCACATACACACTCACACACTCACACCGGCGCGCGCACACACAAACAAACACACACACACACATACATACACACACACTCACACCGCCGCACACACACATGCACACACGCACACACCGTCGCACACACACACACACACCTCAGACATGCCCATCGCGTAAGCGATGATAGCGAACAGCTATGTTAGACATCGCAATTTGTGCTGGGATTACACCATTCAACAGCTTGCAAGGCTGATGAATTGACCGCCACTATTTTTAGCCTGGTATCCACCACACAGCTGTTTGAAGTGACTTTTTCTGGCCAGTGAATCCCTATTTTTCATTTTTCCATTTTTTTTACACACACACCACATACTCCGGCATACACTGGCTGACACACACACACACACACACACACACGCGCGTGCGCGCGCACGCACGTGCCCACACGCATGTGCACACACCATCACCACCACCACACATACTCACTCACTCACTCCGACACTGGACTTATGATAGGAGTCGGATGATGAAGCACGTGCACTTCATGCGAACCTGCCTCTACGTCCACATCCGATTCGGCAGGACTCAACCAGCCTTGTGTGTGAAGTTGTGGTGGGCACAAGCGCAAAGTGGCAGTGCAGAGCGTAGGAGCCTGAGATAGGCGTAGGTGTATACTGCTTGCGATCATCATCGTCCGCTCTTCATTGTCATTTGGTGAAACGATAATATACGAAGCAGCCTGGTCTGCATGTGACTGGGGAACTGAGAGATTGTGACACGTTCTAGAACGATGCAACATATCACTGGTGTAAGCAGGCGGAGGTGTTCCCGTCCCTTCAGAGTGTTGGTGACCAGGCAGTATGACGCACACGCTGGCATACGAGGGTGGCGGTGCTGTGGACAGTACACCGTTCAGCTCCAGATGAGTTGGCCGGCAAGCTGGCTCCTCCGGACTGCTAGCGGTGCTCGCTGTGGGTGGTGGTGTTGGTGGTGGCGGTGGTGGTGGTGGTGGTGATAGCGGTGGTGGTGGTGGCGGTGATGGTGGCAATGGAATAGCAGGCATAGCCGGAATCTGAGGTTCAACTGGGTCCTGCCTGGCTGGACAGAGGTGCTTGATCCAGCGTTTCCTGAAGGCCGCCACACCCGAGATAATAAGCAGTAAGAAGATACTGCTTAGTAAAGTGAGCACTGCGTTCATTTGAGGGAGAAAGAAGTAGAGAGCCATTGACAAACCAAAAGCAAAAATTGCCAGAAGCAACCAGAAGACTGGGTGGTTGAACATGTCATCCGTAACTGCAGAGAATGAAATGAGACAGCACACCGAATAACAGAATATGAAGGTACCATAGCTTCCGGGGTGTTAGCCATACCCGGGTCTAAGCCGAAAAATGTTTAAATTCAAATGCATGCACAAGGTCGCTCGGGAAATACTGGGAGAGGTATACGCACGTTCACCCGTTTTAGTTCAAAATAGTCTTTGCAATGCAAAAAAACCGTCGGATGTGCAGCTTACACAACAGAAATACAGATGTTGGTCCCGAAAGGGGGGGGGGGGGTTACAGCTTAGACCCCTTGTGGCGAAAACCCCGGAAATATGGTAAACAAAGCGGGAAGAAGCAGGATTTCAATCCACTATGGTGTGAATCCCAAGCAGTCCTATTTGCCACCAAGCCGCTGTGCTGCTGATGCTGTGACTTTGTTGTTGCAACAATCTTGGTTGCGCTCACCTTCCCCTCCTATCACGGTTTTCATATAACTTAGAACCTTCCAAGTTGGAAGGCTGTTGGAGTGCGCACCCAAGACATGCTAGAGCTGATAGCCAGTTAGTTGTAGAACGTCAGTATTGTCGGTCAGTTTTGTGCAATCATGGTTATCGCATGAGCTGATTGTCGATTAACTGGTGGTGTTAGTGGACATTATAGCGTATTAACTTGTAGTTCTCTAGTCCTTTTCTTTACTATACCGAAAACAATCTTGTGTCCAAAATATATATATATATCTATGCAACATCTAGAATCGGTCAAATGGAGGAGGACGATCCAATCAATGGAAGGCGCTTGTTCAAGTGTCGGTTGTTTACATGAGAGGAAGATTTACATAGGATAAAATGCCTCGGCTTAGATTTTTATAGGCAAAACAAGTTATAAAAACCTCGCCTGGGCCTCGGTTTAACATGATTCAGGTTTTTTATTCCCTGTAAAAACTCAGCCTTGGCATTTATCCTATACAAAAGAAAAATGGACCAAGGAACTACAAGTTACGCTACAATGTCCACTATTAAACACCACCAGTTACTAAAAACAATCAGCTCATGCGATAACATTGCACGACACTGACCGACACTGAGTTAGTTGTAGAACGTCAGTACCGTCGGTCAGTGTCGTGCAATGTTATCGCATGAGCTGATTGTTACGTAACTGGTGGTGTCAGTGGACAATATAGCGTAACTTGTGGTTACTTGGTCCATTTTTCTTTTGTATACCGGTAAATCAATCCTTGGCTCTCCATCCGAGTCCATTCTTGGCATTTATCGTCCTATACATAATTGCTGAACGTGATAACCAAAGCCTTTTAGAAACACAGAAGCTCTAAAAGCAAGCTCACCTTGGCCGCATCTGTTGACATGGACCCGCCACCGCATCCGTAGCACATGCCGCGGGAGCCAGCGGTCTTCATAATCGTTTGGTGCCGGGCGAATGTTGGCCCTTCTAGGCCAGGTTGGGTGAAGTCCAGGGATATTGGGTGCTGCGGCAGCATTGCGGTCTGCTGGTCGTGCAGGCCCCGGGACGGCTTCTGGGTCAGGCATAGTCGTGCAGTGTTGGCCAAGCCGTACGCTCTCTGTCCTGGTTAACAGTCCGCAGAGATCTTTCCCGTGTGCTTTGTGACCTGAAAAACACAAAAACACACGAACCAAAGAGAACAGTTTGCCATTTCCATCATTTACAGTGAGTCATGGAAGCCACGATGCATGCCTGCACTTGACAGTGTGTACAATTTGTCACAGCGGTTGCACTCAGTGATTTGCATCGCTACGCCCCACGATGAAGTGAACAGTGAATCAGTGTACTGTGCAGAGCCCTCAAGTGGGGTTGCGCACCTTAGATCCTCTACTCATGGTCATATACCCTATATGCTACAATGGCAGAAGAGAACTGAGACAACCGGCTAGGTCATTGTCGTAACGCTGCGTTTCATGCACGTAGCAAAGCTAAGGCAATCCTCGGACAACTGATAATCTGTACATCATCTTGCTACAAACTTATATCCAGGCAAGTAGCGTGGTGTGATGGGTACCTTTATGCTACATGCCGTGCATGTATTGGTATACAACACTATACATGTATTGGTATGCAGTAAAACCTGGTTTTAGCGACCACCTGCTTTTAATGAACGTTTTCCACGCATGGACAGTTCTACACAGAAACTGCACCGGTTGCAGCGACCACCTGCCTTGCGTGACCAGCGACCGACTTTCAGTGTACCAAGTGCCATATTGGACCTGCACACAGCGACCAAAACTAGCCAAATGTGCCATCTTGGCTGGCAGGGTTGACTGCCACAGGGTTGAAGTGCGCTCTGAAGCAAGTGCATGCAGTCAACAGAAGTGACAAGTAACAGTGCAGGATACGCTGCATGCTCTTGAGAGAGGTGTGCATGCTTTGCCTGTACTTGTATGCTCCACACCTGCCAATATGAGACTGGAAGTACAAGTACAATCATGCACATGTATGTACACGATCCCATATGCCACGAATGTATGGGACCTGGTTCTACTGTGACGACCGCTTTTGCTTGCACGTGGGTGGTCCTAGACCGTCAGGCTGTGTGCAGCAATCACCATCTCTTCCCATTCAATACTTGCAGTGGGGAGGAGGAGTACACGTCTACACTTGATGTCCAATCTACATTTAGGTACTTCTCTGCCCACGCCTAGCGCCCAGGCTATAGACATAATACCAGTATACGCGTATGCATAACAGGGGCGGAGGAAGGAGCTTGGGAGTGGTCCGGCCACACTTTGAGGGGGGTCCGGGGACCCGTTCAAGTGCGCGGAGGGATTCCTGTGGACAAACTGTAAACAGACAACAATTCGGTGCTGCAAAATTTCATCAGCGATTTATTTTCGGCACAGGGATAATACTAGCACAGCTAGCACCAGAGCCGATGCGAACATTTTCATCGGCGTTTTAATTTCGCCGTTTATGGTCGGTGCCGAATATAGCCGAAATTAAATAGCTGCCGAAATTTTGTACAGTCATCTTCGCTTATAGCGACACTCGGCGGGGCATCAAAAAGGGTCCTTATTCGCGAAGTGTCATTATACCCGAAGTCTCGTTATAATTATGTATTGCAGTTGGATGGGACTTTGCTCTGGGCATGGAAATTCTGTCGTTATTCGCGAATTGTCGCCGGTTATATCCGCAGTCGTTATTAGCGAAGTTGACTGTGTCTACGGTAGTTGAAGTTGATGGGTGAGATTAGCAGGAGTGCACAGCACAGCGCATAGAGTGCTGGAAACTGAAATCCGACCCCCTGAGCGGTGTGTTAACATTCTTTGCGATGTGAGCGCACCGCTCAGGGGCCAGGGGGTCGGATTTCAGTTGCCAGCACTGTACTTCAAGTACAGTCGTCCCTCTCTAATCCGGCACTTTATAATCCAGCACCCTCGATAAACCAGCACAATTTTCAGTAGCCAAAATGTCCTCTTCATGCACATGGCAGCAGTAAATCAGATTTGTTAATCCAGCACCCTCCCTAATCCAGCAGATTTTCGTGGCACAAATGGTGCCGGATTATAGAGGGACCCCTGTATTGACATACTCAAGAATACAGACAACACTACAGTCCATTCATAAAAAGATGGGTCCTGGCTCTGGCGAGCTCCCGTATTTGGCTATTTTTCGTGATTTCATCGTACACAGTGCAGTGCTGCGAACTTTGAAATTTGAAAAAGGGTCCAAAAAGGGTGCCTGAACTGGGGTTCGAACCGCAGAATGCACTGTTGCAGGCGGGGTCAAACGGCCTGGATTTTGATGGTTTTTCCCAATTCAGTGCTTTTGGGGCAAAACCTGGCCGAAATCCTATTCTTGCTATGGCTTGCTTTTTGGACAAAAAAACTTCAGAAACATAATATTATTGGAAGAGGATGGGATTGCAGAAAAAATTCTAAAAAAACTCAACGTTTGACCCATTTATGGCCAAAAGCTAGAAGTTCATTTTTTTCTGAATGTACTGTAACACTGAGTAAAAATCAGTGTTCCAGGCAGACGAGTAAGTCAGTAACGCACACTCACCGGAAAATCAGAACTAGATCACCATGATCACCCGCACCATACCGAGCGGCATATGCAGGCAAGACGAAAAACTCGCAAACGGAGAACCCCTTCGTTGTGACGGCCGTTACCCGCTGTCCTAGCCCTGAAGTTGGCAGTTGCGCTGGCTGGCTGACGCTACGTTAGGTTGGTGGTTGCTTGGTCGTCTATGCGTTTTCACTGGCTAGCGATGGTTGCTTGGCCTTTCACAGCGGAAATCAAGGCTGCGTGTTAGGAAACACAGAAAGTCCCAGAATCATCGCTAAACTTCTTCACCACCAAGATGGCATTGGAATACGCAAGAACGAACTCACCACTCGGCTCACAGAGTCAAATGTTCTCCGCGGATTTTCGGTACTATTGATGTTGCAAAGAGTGCATGAATGTACTCGGAATGACTTGACGATACATGTTTGGGTTAGGTGGACTAGTAGGCACGATGCGAAGTTCACAGAAAGCAAGGCATCTTCAACAAATTTTTAAATTAGTCCACTTCGCACTACGCGTACAGTCGGTACACACTATCACAGGACACTGTGTGGCTTGGTGTTGCTTGACTGTTCGATCCTCCTATCCGTGCCCTGCCGTGCAGTGTCCTGCCTTGCACGCGGACAAGCGGCCTGCCCAGGCCAAGTCCAAGAGCTAGATATACAATAGAGGCAAGATGGGCCCCCGGCGAGCTAGAAATCAGTAGGACTACAATTTACAAAGGAGGGTGGACCTGAACTGGATACGCGAGTGGAGCAGGAGTCTGAGGAGAAATCGTAGGTCGAGTCGGTCTAGTTAGCGGCGCATGCTCAGTAAAACACCTGGCCGTGGTGACCAGACCAGACTCCAGCTCCGCTCCACGACCAGTCCAGAGCCATCGGTTCGTTGTTGGCACAATCATGGACATGGCAAAGCACAGGCAGAACACAACACACTGTAGTCTGTAGTCTGTAGCGCCTGGCTGCAGTACAGTATCACCCACGCAGCGCCATCACGTCAGCGCAAGCGATTATCGTTTGTGCTGACGACTACAGTGTAGTCTACGAACCCTGTACTGTAGCTGAACTCAAAAGTACAGCAATGAACACCGCCATCCAGACTTGCAGGGTACCCCCCCCCCCCCCACCACCACCACACACACACACAATACACTTCCATTTCTACGTCCACATGCCCGTCCCTGAAGAGATGATAGCGAACAAGCACGCGCACACACACGCATGCACACACACACGCACGTACACACACACACACACACTTGTACTTGTTGCTCACTGCCATAACTGGTCACGTGGGTCTCCCCGGGAGAGGGGAGAGAGACTCAAAAGGAATCTTGGAAAGATGACTCAATTGGCTATTGAACCGCCCAACGGCCGACACCCCCTGAAATCCCCAAAACTCTGGGCGGACTTGAAAATGATCCCACTTATGGGCTCACCACACCTCAGTAAGTGGGTGAGGACAAGGTGCATAAAAAGGATGGACGGCATCAGGGTATCCGTCCCGGGCTCCAACTGCAGTTACCCCTGCCCCCAGTGAAGGTAATACTTGCTACTAGTGTGAGTGGCTAAATCAGAGTGGATCTGATACAAGCTTCACTAGCACCATGATTACACAAGAGTTAATCTAGCCAGAAGTAGTCCATGGTTAACAGGTATGTATACTTCAAATAGAAAGTATATGAACCCTGAAACCAACAAAGGTGGTAGGTACAACATTACACATTCCAGCAGCCGAGCCCGTTGGCAACAGACCCAGCACTATCCGGCATAAGTGTACCCACCAACCAAACTAGCTGACACACACACGCACGCACGCACGCACACACACACACACACACACACACACACAGACAAGCACAACTGGTGACCAGAGGAGGTAAAATACACAGTCATCACGCTGATGATGCTTTTAGATAAAAAGCCTCCTAAAAAGGTTTAAAAAAACTTGCAAGTGTTCTATGAGGACTTCTTTCAAAAATATGGAAAATATTTCTGGGACGGGGTGGCGCCGTGGCATCAACAAAACATTTTGACTAAAACTTAGGACATGAAGACTAGTATTTATGTGATGGCTAGCAGGTTTCAAACACCAACAGGGCAATGTGCTCACTTGAAAGCGGTAAATTTTAAAAATGATGTGGCGTGAACATGACAAGATGATAATGTGATAAATAGAAAACACCTAACGTTGAGAGGAGCAAAGAAGAGATGAAAAGCCAAACGCTACATTTGGCGCAATCGCCAGGCCGGCTGACCTCTTGCCAACAACTTTGCACCTAAAATTGGGAGATGATAAACTCTGGGACAAATACTGCAACAACAAACCGCAGCAAACCGCAGCAATACCGCAGCGAAACCGAATGCTGACAAGTAGAACAGTGCCTAGAAAGTTGCTGGTGTGAAGCG
>NC_088645.1:14410784-14430784 GCF_964019385.1 Sycon ciliatum
GCCACAACGCGAAAGTCCTCAGACAGCCGGAAGAGAAGAGATGCAACTGCCGTATCAAAGCAGACTGCAACGCCAGCGAGATAGTATACGAAGCTACAGTGGACTCAAATCTCAGCCAGAAGAAGTACATCGGCATCTCCGAAACCCCATTCAAGCTCCTGTTCAACAACCATACGTCATCGTTCCGGAATGCCCCACACAGAAACAGCACAGAATTGTCAAAGCATGCATGGGCGCTGAAGGAGGCAGGTGAAGATGTCAACATCTCGTGGAGAATCAGGCAGAGATCCAGCGCCTACAAAAAAACCTCGAAGCGATGTAACCTATGCCTATCGGAGAAAATCGCCATAATGAACAGTGACAAGGCATCGCTCCTCAACACCAGATGCCGCCTGGTCACAAAATGTCGCCACAGCACCAAGTACCTCCTATCGGAGGTGACCTGAACTGTAGACTGCGCTTGCTATCTAGTGCACACGTGCAGAACTCCTGCTATCTAATGTGCATGCATCCTACTGTCACACTTCACTTTATGCACACCGCCCGGCCTGCGCGATTGCTCACACCACCACACTTGCCACACTTATCTTCACCTATGATTCTCACCTAGAGTCCTAGACTGGCTAGTGTGCTTCTTTTCTCCACCTGTGATTCCCACCTAGGGTGCTCCTTTTCGTCTTTTCTGGTATGTAAAGGGATACTGATGTGAGAGAAGAGAAAGTTGCCTGAAGAGTGCTATTGCACGAAACTCAGAGTAGCAACACTGAAAAACTTGGACATCTTTTGTGTCTAAGTGTATAACCCCGCTCTGTCTTAGGACATTGAGCACTTTTTTGCCGACGCAAGACATACTTCTATTGTTCATATATAAAAAATTAAAAAATCTACGCAAAAAAATATATTTCGGCTGCACAGCGGTTGTCAAATTTGCAGCGCGAAAATTACCGAGCTGCAAGGTGATAATGGGAAAGGCGGATTCATTCTTTAATCTTCTTGCTCCAAAAAAATCCACAGACGGGCAGGGTACTGAGGGTACGACCAAGAGTACATAACCCCCAGAGTGTGCAACTCCCACATACCCTGCTGTCCCGACAGAATTTCAAGTTGACGTCATTATTTATGACGCAATGCTCCTTGCACCAGTGATTTACAACATGTGTACGGGTGTCAACGCATCACACGTTTTTCTTTGCAATAATTTGTACAGGATCGATCGGCTTCGGTCAACCACAGGTTCCGGATTCGTCTGATAATCCGTGTACAGTGCGCATTGCATCATCAAAATGACGTCAACTTGAAATCCTTTCGGGACAGCACCCATAGTGGAGTTGCACACTCTGGGGGGTTATGTACTCTTGGTACGACTAACAGCAGAGCGCAATTACGCATTGCCCTTGCCACCCCCACATAAAAAGAGTGCGCAACTCCTAGCTTGAGTTGAAATGGACTCACAGTCTTGCAAGCGACGTTGTTTTCTTATACTTCAGCACATGTATTGTCATTTTTGGAAGATGCATAATCCAGTGTTCAGGCCTCACAGCGCTCGGTTTGCTTGCAGTTCATCAGGTTGAGAACGCATGGATTTACATCCGTTGCCCTGCTTCCACTACCGTAGTTGTGATGTACAAAGGCAGTGGTGCACTAGCAGAGCAGAGTGAACAGACCAGCCATGCACCTACTGGCAAACACTCACCAGCAAGTGCAGCCAGAGACAGAACTATGTATGCAGCCCTAGTCATGCTGGTAATGGCATCACGGGAATCAAAAGCAGATTGAGCAGCAGCTGGAAACTGGCAAGCTGCAGGCAGGGTGGATGCGCTACTACCAGGTGTGACAAACTACGGCCAGAGCCAAGGACTGGTTAAGTAACTTTGACATTAGGCTAATACTCACTACTTGCCATCAGAGAATGGAGAGGGAGAGGGAGAGAGAGAGAGAGAGAGAGAGAGAGAGAGAGAGAGAGAGAGAGAGAGAGAGAGAGAGAGAGACGGGCGAAGAGAGACACAGAGCAAGAAAAAACCCATCCACTGACCGGCAAACATGGCACCAGAGTTCTGCTGTGCACTGCTTGCTCCAGCACTGCCAGTCTGAGGCACCTAACAAGAGGAAGCAAACACACACACACACGCACACACAAGCACACACATACACACACACGGATGCGCAATTCGTTCAACATTTCTCCCACATACGGCAGAAGGATAAAAGAAAAAAACGTTCGTTGGCCAGGGTAATTTAGGAGAGTGTATTCGTTTGAATAACACACCATTCACTACGTCACTACAGCATACTGTAAGTTTACAAATTTTCGGCATGTATAAATTTCGGTCTCCCCGGGCTTAAACACATTTCGGCTGCGTTGAATTTTCGGCTCCTGCTACTGCTGCCTGTATACATATTGTCACACACAAAAAAACAAAAAAAACCTGAACCTTGCAAAACATAATTTCGGCCGCAACAAATTTTCAGCCAAAAATGCCCAGGCCGAAATTAGCCGAACATAAATATGCGCCAAATATTTGTTGACTTACAGTACACACATTGCACTACAGATATCTACCAAACTCTCTACCAAATGCTATGATAGCCACCTGCTATCGAAGTCTTTTTCTAAACATTTAACACCGAGCTGCTGTGCACTCTCACAAAAATATATTCAACACAAAGTGTCTATCTAGGAGAGGCAATTGAATAGTACATAAACAAGAGTATGCGACACCAATCCTGAGCTGTGATGGGGTCACCCACAGCAGATAATTTTGATAGCGTCATTTTCGGCAGAAGTAGGATCAAGTGTGTATGCTTTTCCGAGCTGTCTCGTAGATACGGTGTCAGCTCATCAGGTTCAGTACGCGTGGATCTGCCGTCCGTTGTTCTGCTTCGACTACCGTAGCTGTGATGCACAAGTTCTTTGTACTTTGATCTCTTCTGGCTCCGCATGATGGCACCAGTGAGTGAGATGGGCGCGGAAGAGTGATGTCATAAAAAAAACTCCGCCGCTGGCTGAGGGATCCGTCGAGTTGCACACTCTAGGCTACAAAAAAAAAGATTGCCTGGAGAACCCGGGTATCGATCCCGGTACCTCTCGCATGCTAAGCGAGCGCTCTACCATGTGAGCTAGTCCCCCTGCTACACAAACCCCTCCATCATTGGTCATTATCACCCCATCATGCCTGTATAGAGCTGTAGAGTAGACAGCTTATGAAAGGGTTTTTAGGTCACAGTCTCACAGAAAACCTGTAAGGTAAACTACTGAGTACTGTTGACCCCCAGCCCTCATACACACGTTTGTACACTGTGTCGCTCCCCGGCTGGTTTCAACAGTATGTGTATGTGGGGGTATACAGCTGCATGAAGGTTGGGAAGGACAGTGCGAGGTCCATCAATGCAACGAAGTGCCGGTACCGGATTTTGCACACGGTATCTCCAACCACAGGAAAGCATGCTAAGAAGTCATCTGGAATTAGTTTTTCCCGAGTGAAGGGTTGTCATATCAGTGTTCCTATTAACCAGGTTCCACTGCAAATAATTATACTAGTACACATTATCATTGGCCGGTTGCATACCTGAGTACTGGTAACATCAGAGGCCGGTGTGGAGAGGTTGAGAATGTCGGCAAATGCTGATGTCTCTGCTGTGACAGTGGAAGCTGGTGCGGGCACAGATGCTGCAGTGCAATCAACCATGCCACCGCCACCGCCACCACCACCACCACCACCATCACCACCAGAAGTCCAGAACAAGAAAGAACAGAAGTCAAACACAAAAACAACAGAGCAACCGATCAAATCATTGTGTACTGCAGAGCTCACTAACAGTTGCGGGACCACGTTAGTCCGCAACATTCAGAGATTCAGGGTATGTTCGATAGGTGGAATCCAGACCCCGGTCAATTGCCTGGATCATTCGGATCCGCCCAGGTCCAATCGAACGAATGTGGAGTTTTCGCACCCAAAAAAAGGTTGATCGGCAAAAAAAGAATCCGTTGGATCCGGTCAACCCTGCTCCCCCAGGTGAGTTGGCCGGATCCAAATCTGTCGGATTTGAATCCAGATTCAACCAATCGAAAGGGTGCAAATCCAGTGGATCCGGTTAATCTAGATCCGGATCCTACCAATCGAACATTCCGTAAGGTTTCGCTCTCTATCTCCACCATGAGTATAGCGTATCAATCGTTCTCCCAGTCATACCTTCAAGCAAGAGTACATAACCCCCCAGAGTGTGTAACGCCTGATCCAGCTCTGCATAGGGTCTTGGTCGAGCGTAATCGGATCTTTGCGTCCAAATACCGTACACATCTGAGGGGAACCTGGGGAGTCGCGGGTACTCCTGGATCAAAAACAACGGTGCCCTGCCTCGAGACCGGCCTTGCGCTGGTGTGGAGTGTACGCATGACATCAGAAGATCCGATTACGTTCGACCAAGACCCTATGCAGAGCTGGATCAGGCGTTGCACACTCTGGGGGTTATGTGCTCTTGCTTCAAGTGAACAGTATCTTCCTATAGCTTTAAATCCAAATGTTAAAAGTTGTTATCAATAGAGATGTTCTGCTCTATGTTACGGGAACGCGACGTGAAGACTCCCGGGAACTCTCTTCGCGTTCCCGTAACGTAAAGGAAACCTGTTCTGCTCTACGTTCATGTAGAGATATCATGTGGAATGTGTACCGGAAATTTCCCCTTCCAACTTTGGCAGGTTTCTGCCTGCATTCGAATGATACCCAGCAGATCCGTACACATGTTCTTTGCGTGTGCCAGAACGTAGAGAACCTCATCTACGCGTAGAAATCTGGACCCAAAACACACAAAGCCGTAGACTCTAACCCAGGTACCTGCTCTCTACGTGATTTCTCTACGTTTCACGTATAGTAGAACCCCATTACAATGTCAGTTCTCCCAATCTAAAGAGTGAAATACCAAAAATGATAATTTTCTTTGATCTCAGATGGTGAGCCAAGGAAAAAAATTGTAACATGGAAATTGTGGGCACAATTGTCTGCTAGATTGTGCACGTGTGACTGTTCAAAATCTGGTTTAGTTGGTGGACTCGATCGCAGAACTTGGGACCACAATTTCCATGTTACAAATTTCTTTTATCTATCACTTGATTAGTTTCTTCAGAATTCCCAAACTCCCTTGCAGCGTATTTCTTGCACTTGAAAATACCGCCATTCCGATAAATAGATAAATAAATAACTTTGCCAATATTTCGCCCTGCCCTCATGATGCCCAATGGGCGAAATATTGGCAAAGTTATTTATTTATCTATTTGGTGCAGCTGAGAGCTTGTTGTCGTAATGGCGGTATTTTCAAGTATATCACTTGATATTTCGACTATGATTGTGAGGCGACAGAAAGCGTCCCCATGACTACATGTCTCTTCACCTGTCAGTGCTGTAGGCTACAGCACACATGTCGTATCTTGAAGACGGAGAGCGGGAAAGAGAGAGAGGGCAGTAACGTTAGTCTAGCGTCTGTAATGGATGAAAATGCGTGCCCTGAAAATCAACCGACGTTCATATCATCCACGATCGCAAGGCCGTGCAGATCGTCTAACTCAGGCCCTTGCCAATTTTCCCCGCCGGGACCTCCAGAAGGAGCCCGATTGGCCCTCTCGTCTGGAGTAGTTTGTTACCTCACCTACAATTGCAGGACCCATCGATCCCTGAATGGAAAGTGCCAGACAAGAGAGGTATACCTGAGAAGGCCCGATTCCAGCGTCTTTGTTGAGTCCAGGCTAGTGTGCACAAACTCGGTCAGTTGGCAGCAAGGGGAAGTGCTAAGAATTGTTAGGTTCACCATTTCATCTATGCATACACTCGTACACCAATGACCTCTCCCCCATATATGCACGTACAAGTACACACGCACTCATAAACACATCACTGCACGCACCCTTTCCCATTCCCGCTTCTCGGATACGCTACGACGTCTTGCTCCCACACTCTCCCTTTTCCGCATTTTAACCCTTTGAGACCCCAACGATCGAATTCGATCGTTTGGTATACAGTGACACTAAAATAATTATATCTCTGGTGTTCCTTCACCGATTTTCATAAACAAAGTGTCTACGTTTCGAAAAGACCCTTGGCTATCATGTCGAAGTTATCCGAAGTCTCTAGGAGTTACGATGCCGCCGTGGTGAGACTCGAAGTCGGAGACAAACTGAAAAATGCACTCAGATCGAAAAATTCAAATTTTCACGCTGCACTTGGCATGAGATTTCCCCGGAATGGGACGTCATACTCAAGCATGCTGCACACCAAGATTTTGCGCTTGAAACGAGCTTTCCGCTGTAGTTTATTTGAAGTCGATGCGATGAAGGAGAATGGAATGGCGGCTGTTTGAACTTTGCTGAAGCTGTTCGCGCACGGCTGCTGTTTTGGCCGGCATTATAGGCCACGCAGAGCAGAGGCTGTGCAGGTAGTTGGCTTGAGTGTGGCACTATTCTCTTCGTCTTGAAAATACCTTTCCAACGGTGGTTAGTTTGTAAAAATCGGTGAATGTTTCATAGAGATACGAGCGAAAGTGCATGTCATTTGAAGGTGCGTAAATTGTCGTACTTTCAGTGGGGTCTCAAAGGGTTAAAAGTATAATTCGTTTTTTTGCGTGGGTAGCTGCATTCACGCTTTCGTACATTCATTGCCATAGCTACCCAGGCCCTTCATAACCTCGGGTCTCATCATTTCTTTCTCTCTCAATCTCATCATCTTGAGTCCAACGTGCGAACAAGAACTTGACTTCTGTTGTACCTGCGTGCGTGCCGCGAGTTCTCAACATTGGCGCCCCGACTCTTGCTCGAATCCACGACCCCGAGCCCCTCGTGCAAACAAGAACTTGACTTCTGTTGTACCTGCGTGTGTACCGCGAGTTCTCAACATTGACGCCCGACTCTTGCTCGAATCCACGACCCTGAGTCCCTCGTGCGAACAAAAACTTGACTTCTGTTGGACCTGCGTGTGTGCCGCGAGTTCTCAACATTGACGCCTGACTCTTGCTCGAATCCACGACCCTGAGTCCCTCGTACGAACAAGAACTTGACTTCTGTTGTACCTGCGTGTGCACCGCGAGTTCTCAACATTGACGCCCGACTATTGCTCGAATCCACGACCCTGAGTCCCTCGTGCAAACAAGAACTTGACTTCTGTTGTACCTGCGTGCGTGCCGCGAGTTCTTAACATTGACGCCCGACTCATGCTCGAATCCACGACCCTGAGCCCCTCGTGCAAACAAGAACTTGACTTCTGTTGTACCTGCGTGCGTGCCGCGAGTTCTCAACATTGACGCCCGACTCTTGCTCGAATCCACGACCCTGAGATTAAGAGTCTCACGCTCTACCACTGTCATCATCTCAATCTGATAATCTCCCACCCAAAGGGACCAGTCTCAAGTTCTCAACATTAACAACAACCGCTGGCAGGCATGGCATACTGATCAGCAATTTATTCTCTGCTCTCTCAAAATGTCTTTGTTCAAAGTAGATGCTTGCTGGCCGGTCGATTGTGTTCAGTTAAATGCTTGCCCTGAAGATTAATGGACGCCCATACCATCCTCAGTCACAACGTCGCGTGGAGCGGCTTAATCAGACGCTTGCCAATTTTCTCCGCCGGGACCTCCAGAAGGAGTCCGATTGGCCCTCTTGTCTGGAGTATTTTTACTTCACATACAATTGCAGGTACTATCGCCATACTTCGAAGTACTTACTACTTTGAACTAACTGGTTCTGTGCCTCAATGGCATCTGTAGTGAATAAGACTATGTAATCTGTAGAATAGCTCCGCGTCTTCTGATGATTGATTTGGAGCATAAAACTTGAGTTGAGGTAATTTTATCCGCCTAGTTTTCGTCTGTAGCTGCAGGACCCCATCGATCCCTGAAGGGAAAGTGCCCAATAGAGGTATACCTGAGAAGTCCAATTCCTGCATCCTTGTTGAGCCTTCTCGTAGCCAGCTGACGGAATATATGAATGCCAGTATCTGGATGACGCTCATCTCGATATTGACGGTGATGTGTGTGTGTGTGTGCGCGCGTGTGTGTGTGTGTGTGTGCGCGTGTGTGTATGTGTGTGTGCGTGCGTGTGTATGCAATAATCTAAAAACAACATTATATATTCCACATATGAACATACCGGGCTGGCTTGCAGGGGTGCTAGATGGTGCTGTTGCCGCCATCGGATTCACCTGCCGCAGCAACTGTACACAGTAGAAGAATGGCACACACCAAGCAATAACACAAGACTAGTACAGCAAGACTTCAACACACAATTATAAGGCATATTACCACTAATCCTTGTCACTCAAACCCTGATGCCAGTTGTGAACTGCCATCAGGATGCCTACATTTCACATAATTTATAAATTGGCATCCCCCCTCCAAAAGGGGAAACTTTGTATATAATTTTAAAATAGTGTGGGCGTACGCTGCTGATTTTGACAGCATAAGCAACCACAGGAATAGTGCTGGCAGGAGAGTATGCTGTGGGGTATTGCTACATATACCACCAGGTCTTTCAGCAAGAGAATATTGCATTACAGGTACAATCATAGACCTGACATCCACAGAGCTCTCTAAACAGCAAGCTCTCAAGCTCATTATCCACCAGCATCATAACTCTCTACTGTTGAATGCCGCACGATAATGCGCCGGCAAATTCTCGCGTTCTTCAGAATGATATGGAAGACAGACAGATAGACACAGACAGATAAACACAGAGAGACAGACAGACAGGCCGGCAGACGAGATAGAGAGATAGGCACAGTGACATTCACTGACCTTGGATGCCTTGCTGTGAACGGGGCCCTGACTAGCCTGTAACAGTTGCTGCAGAACTGGACCAGACGTGCCGGAAACTATCTCCGACGCACCACCAACATCACAACGATAAAGCTCCTCCAGTAGACACATGGAACGCTGTAACACAACACAAATGCATCCAGACATACATGTATACAGTCATGTAGTGCAGTACACAGCGGCCTGATGATTGAAAGAAACGCAAACTCAGATTTATAACACCACCTCCGCTCTCCTTTTCTGGGGGGAGAAGCTCTGCTTCAGACCCACGACATCGAGCAATCTACACTTGCTGATGTTGAATACACAATGTGCCCTTGACTGGCAAGAGTGCTCAATGCACGAAGTAGAGTTTGCAACTTGATATCATGGTTGTTCTGCAGAGTCTCAAGGCACCTGGCCAATTATTGAGTCAGTTGAGTCTACTCTCGGTAGCAGTCAAAGCATCACATCAGAACAATGCATTGCACCAGCCAATGAATCAGCCAATGCATTACACCATCCAATGCATCCCATCAGCCAATGCATCACATCAGAACAACTCTAAACTAAAATAGTAAACACGAGTGCATTTATATACGTTTTATACGGCAGACAACTCCTTTCGCCTACATTATGTACGAGTGCCCGGCGTTGGCATGGTGGCAAGACTGAGCAGTCTCCAGTGTACAGTCAACTTTGCGTATAACGACACTCAGCGGGGTATCAGAAAAGTGTCCTTATTCGTGAAGTGTCCTTAGACCCGAAGTCACATGATATGTGTTACAGTTGGATGGGACTTTGCTCTGGGCATGGAAATTCCGTCGTTATTCGCGAATTGTCATGATATCCGCAGTCGTTACTAGCGAAGTTGACTGTACTTACAATTTGGACTTGAGAACTGGACGTGGCTGGATTGAGCGTAGCTAGCAGCAGCTCCACAACGACGGCCATATCTCGCCGCTTACACCTCTGTACAAACTGCTGCACTTGATCGCGACTGGGTGCGGCGCGCACACCGGTCACCGTGGTGAATTCCCCGACGAGCCGCTCTTCGGCCGCCTGTGTATTGCTGCTGCTGCTGCTGGCACCGGCAGTGCTTGTGGTGGCTGCACCGCCGTTGTCAGTAGTTTGAGAAGAGGACGCTGCTGATGGAGTGGATGCTCCTCTTGACGGTGTGCTTACAGGATCAGCTCTGACACAGAGTAGTACAGGAAAGCAGCAGAAACAGAAACAGCAACACCACGTACGCCAGCAGCAGCAGCGGCGGCAGCGACAACAGCCAGTGGCAGCAAAAGCAACATTGGAATGGCTGTACTGTGGTGGTTGTCAGTAGTAAGTATTGTGAGTGAACAGTGCACACCTGTCAATCCAGCACAAGACACACATAGTGATTCCGTGACCGGATGTACTAGAACAACCCCCCCCCCCCCCCCCAGCTCCTTTTACCACAGTTGCATGATCAAGAGTAACTACAGTTGCGCTCGGTGAAATCCAACCCAAAGTGCAAACTGGCGCCCTGAAAGCTCCGCTGAATTTGTACATGTGTACGTGCAGCCACATTCGTACCACTTCTAGGGGATCAATGGTACCAAGTATGCATATTAGGTTGGATTTCACTGAGAGCAACAACTACTGTACTATGAACAAACCAGGATTCTAACCAGAGCCGCATCCACAGATATGCCCCCCCCCCCCCCCCTCCGCTTCTCTAGCCAATGGTAGTTCTCTTCAACTCATTTTTCACTCAATTTTCTGCACCCGTAGTAAGTAATGAAGATTAAAAGGTATCACCTCCAAGGATCAAGGTGCATAGTTAGGACCTAGCGAGGTCCTAGAGTGGTGAAAGGTGAGTACATCAGACCTGCCAAGGACCAATATCCTATTTGCTGCATTCATTCCCCTCGATAACCAATATCCTATTTGCTGCATTCATTCCCCTCGATAACCAATATCCTATTTGCTGCATTCATTCCCCTCGATAACCGTATTTCCCCGATCGTAAGTCGCATCCAATTACAAGCCGCACCCCCATTTTGAGGTCTTCGTTATACGGTTGCAGTACGTTCACTTCAGTAATACGTCACACGTGATTGTGAATCGCACTCCCTCGTTCGACCTTGGCATTTGTTGCAAACAGGCGCGACTTATATTTGGGGAATTGCGGTTTCGTTGCGTTTCGTTTGGCAAATTCAGAATGTACATGACAACCATTCCGGAATGGGAATGTTGAGAATCGCCTGTCGTAGAACTGCATGCCACACCCATAGAATACTGTATACCATACCCGGGGCATTCCCCCTGCATGATTACATACAGTGCCATTTCCCCTCTGCCCCGACTGCATGCAATGATTACATACTGTAAAGTTGTGGCTACTTCTGAGTTACTGTAAAACCGGAAAGTTTAACGACCAAAAATCTTTAAAACGTTTTTGTAATTTTGGCATGATAACGTGCAGGAAGTTTAACGATGGCCAACTGGCCACCCATCTGTATGCACATCTTTATACAGACATCTCAAACCGGGTTCGTGACGACGTTTCTTCAAACAAAGAAAAAAATTGGTCGTTAAGTTAAAACGTTAGACTTTTCGGTTTTACAGTACTAAAGATGTAGCCCCATTTCCCTTCTACCCCTGCACATAACACACGGCACAAATGATCTACACCCCCTTTCTAATTGTACATATCCGGGCTATGCATGTGCGCACATACTAGTGTTTAGGCTCCAATAAAATAGTCACCGTATCTCTTGGTCTGACAAAGCCTACATATAGGCTTTGGAGCTGATGCGCGCGGTTTGCTTGTTCCCTGTTACCACGGAAACAACTGCACATGTGTTGTATGAGCCATTTAGCTCCGTACACATTCCCGCATGCACACACTTCCGTACACATATACATACACATCTCCACATCCCTGTACACACACCCATGCATGCACTCCCCGCTGACCTTTTGCCTCCCTTACTGCATGCACTGCTGACCCCTTTTCCCTCTCACCCTGTCTCACTAACTGCATGCACCCCTTTTCCCGCTCACCCTATTGCCACTTACTGTATGCACCCCTTTTTTCCCTCCATAGCTTTAGTTATACCCTGAAGGCTGCGCTTGCGCAGGCTGATCGTTCTTCTTGTAGTTCTCACAGTTGTTCTTCTTGTTGTTCTCCGAGTCTTCTCCTTGTAATTATCCCAGTCCTCTCCAGTTCTTTAGTCCTCTTTGTGCTTCCCAAAATCAGTTAATATAACAACCCATAATTGCGTGCAGTCTGAGAGAGTATAAAGAATGTTATAAAGTAGTAGTAGAGTAGCGTACAGTAGTTCCAGCAAGATACCCATATATAGACAACATTGGTTAGACAACACATGGCCAAAATGGCGTCCAAGCGATCCCAGGCGATATGCAGGCGGTTGGCAAAAACTATTTTGAAGAAGGAAGTTGTAGTTTTGTCAGGTTGAGGTATTCAGTTGGCGGATATTGTCTAAATTGTTCGAGCCTATTTATACAGGCTTTGGTTTGACGATGGAGGTTGGGGCTGCTGAAGCCACTGGGAGCAGTAGTGATGTAGAGTTTGCGCCTGGTGTTGAAGCAGAGAGCGATGATGAACTGCCGGCAAGTCCACAAGAATCTGTTCCCCTCCTCCAGCAACTAACAACGCTGCTACTGGAGCAAGCCGAATGGATAGTAGACGGGAACATGCAATTGACATTGGATGGAGTGAAACGATGCCATCCAACGACTTGCCTGAGTTCACAGGTACCCCAGGCCTGCGAGTGGAGCTGTCTCATTTTTATCATTAAAAAAAAACTCCTAAAATACCAACAAAAACCAAAGCCTATATATATGTTAGGTACCTCCTCCCGTACCTTTTCTAGCTGGCCTGCATGCACTTGCGTACGCACCTTTTGTCTCCTTTTGCTCCGTTGGCCTGGGTAGCTACTTGCGCGCCCATATTTGCCATAGCTACCCAGGTCCTTTATCTTGCCGTTTAGACTTGATCTCTTTCTCTCTTTTCTCACTCTTCAATGTAGTCGTTTCGTTCGTCTTGGTCTCTTGTCTCGTCGTCTACTTGTATAATAAATGTCGTTCCCACTAACCTGTTCCCGTTGTAATGTCTGGATATGTCGTCAGTCGTCCTGTTTCGAACTCAACATTGGCGCCCAACGTGGGGCTCGAACCCACGACCCTGAGATTAAGGGTCTCATGCTCTACCGACTCTACCGACCCTTCTAGCCCTGTCTAGCCGTGTCTTGCTCGCCTTGCTTGGTCTTTGTCTTGCTTGCCTGACAGTATTCTATACGAACCTCTGAGATTCCTTGTCGTTGTCAACTAATCCTTGACCCGATCGTCTAATTGTGACTGTGCCGGTCCTAACATATAGGCTTTGAGCTGCCAGACCAAGAGATACACATAAAAGTACACACTGGCATACTCTTCAGAGTGGCCCTGGATAAAGGGACAATCTTCTTCGGCTTCTTGAGCGGGTTAGTTCTTCTTCTAGTTCTTGGTCAGAATGGCTATCCTTGGCTTGAGTCCAGTCGACTTGTGACTTGGCTGGTCTTGATTTCGAGCTGGACTCCTAGCTTTGCTCTTTGCCTCCGAAACGTACATCATTGGTGATTCTGCATGTATCCTTTGGAGACATGGTTGATGGTTCCATTCACTCAGCAAGCCGTATGCCGGGCATGCATTAACCTGGCAGCAATGTGAGTACAACTATGCCCATGCAGACACGAGGAAAGTAATCGAAGGAGCATTTCACCTCTTGAAGTACTGTTGGAGGAAGTGGCAGATGATTGACCTCCGCCAAAATATAGTCCGCCAAATACTCCTCTACTTTACTAACACACATCTTTAGTTGAGGAAGGAAATCCTTCAGGAAGACAGCATCTTGAAGGGGGGGTGTAGCAAACATGATCGTTCAATCTCATATCAAGGTTGAACCAGAGTGAAACAATTGCAAGGGTATGGTTTTCGTAAACAAAATATCAAAGACACGTGGGTCCGAGTTATGAGTCACTGTCCAGATCGGCGCTCGTGATACGCAGCGCAATTTTGGCCATGGGATATTGTTTCGTTTGCCAGCTCCATTTTTAGCCTGGACGATGATACCCTGGACGATGATATCCTGGACGATGATACCCTGGACGATGATACCCTGGACGATGATACCCTGGACGATGATACCCTGGACGATGATACCCTGGACGATGATACCCTGGACGATGATACCCTGGACGATGATACCCTGGACGATGATACCCTGGACGATGATACCCTGGACGATGATACCCTGGACGATGATACCCTGGACGATGATACCCTGGACGATGATACCCTGGATCTACTACACTGAAGTGAGGAATGTGTGGACTTACATTACACTGGATCTCCTACACTGAAGTGAGGAATGTGTGGACTTACATTACACTGGATCAAACCCTGCTATACTGTACGTCAACAAAAGGTATTAATATTCGGCGCATATTTATTTTCGGCTATTTTCGGCCGGGGGATTTTTGGGCCGAAATTTTGTTTTGCAAATGTTCAGTGTGACTGTGTATACAGGCAGCAGCAATACAGGGTGAACAGTTAATGGGGCCGAAGTGTGTTTTCGCACTGGAAGGCCGAAATTTGAATGGGCCGAACATTTGTAGACTTACAGTAGTATTAGCAAGAGTACATAAGCTCCCAAGAGTGTGCAACTCTAGATACTCTTTCTATGGGGTCCGCCAATGGTGAAAACTCACATCACACAGTGTAGTGTTCCCGTTGTACACTTCCAGCCCGTTTCTAGCGATCATTGGAGTTGAAAGAATAGCACTCCCGACAGAAACCCACTCAGCTTATGCGAATCGCCAGTCATGATCTGGCAGATAATCGGACTGCGCGCACGCTAGCCATCACTGTACGTAGTAGTGCCGTGGACATGGAAATCCGGCCGGAGGTCAAGCGGCCCCAGCGCGTTGGCCATGCAGCCGCTAGCCGTGAGTATGCATGCAGTAGATATCTAACGTTACACACATTCATTTACGCATCGAAGCGCTGGCCGCATCGGATCAACATGTGCACTGCATGCAACGCTCTGTACGCGCTGAGGGCGCCGGCCCCGGTCATTCGACTGGATTTCAATGTCCACGACAGTAGAAATCGTACTAGGAACACGTAATGTGATTTTTCACCGTCGGAGACCTGCACACTCTTGGGAGCTTATTAACTCTAGGTACCAGTACAGTTAAGTTGCGCTCGACGAAATCCGACCCGGAGTGCATATTTGGCACCCGCAACTAACATGCCCTGTTTGGCTTGATGCCCTGGAAGTGGCACGAATGCGGCTGGACGTACACATGTACAAGTGCAATGATGTAATCGGAACTAGTCCAGGGCGCCAGCTTTGCACTTCGAGTCGGATTTCACCGAGCGCACCTGGAGTAGTACTACACTGCAGTGAGGTATGCGTGCACTTACATTACACCACCAGGCTGATAATGAGAGCTGGACACCGGCCTACAGCGGAACACACAACACACAATGGGCAATACATGTGCAATCACATCTCAGTTCTCAGTTCTACACGCACTAGCACAACATACATGTAGCGACACCAGGAGCAGGGACGTATCTTGCAGGGTCAACGCGGTGCTTCTATTTCAGAAAATTGAGCAAGAACCTCACACTCCGAGCATTCGTTCGGATACCAAGAAGTACAGTATGTACAGCAGTGGAACAAGCTAGTGTCCGTTTCAACTCTGATGACTGTCAGGCTCATTACAATGCAATCATCAGCCAACATCAACCTGTCTAAGGTGACCGCTCAAGGGACCTTACAAACGTGGTCATCATGTACTGTACAGGTGGTCTCCCTATCCGGGTTCAGTTTACTGAAGGTAACAACGATTGGCCCTAGTTGTAGTGGTTGCCATATCCGAGTGGTCGCCTTGACAGGCTTTACAGTATAGCAATACTGGCATGGCCAACAGCATCTTTATGTGGCCTGATGATTGCATTGTCCTGAGCATGAAGCTCAGAGTTGCAACAAACTAGCCTTCTTCCACAGTTGTAATACACGCTCTGCCTCTGCGGTATTGAGCACTCCCAGGCTTAGCACACTGGGTGCACCCTCCGGTGATACCAACCAACAAACACTACATGTAATATGACATTTAGCCTCCAAGATAGGCAACAGACTTATACAGTGATGTGGCTTTCAGCCCCGGAAATACGGAGATTTTCTTCAGTCAAGTGAAAAGTGACTATACGCAATTGAACAAGCACAAAGTCAGTAAATTCTGAATCGAGATACTAGCAGATAGACAGACAGATAGAGAGGGAGCGAGATAGATAGATAGAGAGAGACGGAGACGGAGAGAGAGACGGAGAGAGAGACGGAGAGAGAGAGAGAGAGAGAGAGAGAGAGAGAGAGAGAGAGAGAGAGAGAGAGAGAGAGAGAGAGAGAGAGAGAGAGAGAGAGAGAGAGAGAGAGCCAGGGCACCATGCAAGAACACACACACACTACTCACTGTGCAACGGGTGGTGGTGTTGATGTATCCCAGCCACCACCAGGACGACCAACAGCACGCTCTGTACCAGACACACACCACACACAATGAAATGCATACGTACATGTACAAAGTAAGCAGTGCGATCAAAAAGAAGTATATAAAAAGGTGGAAATACATTAGGAAACCTGTTCAGTGCAGCAAAACATTGACCAAGGGAGCAGTGCCGGAAGATGAAAATGACACAAGCATACGAGTGCAGGCATGTACACCCCAGTGCGTTGGCCATGCAGCCGCTAGCCTCGAGTATGCAGGCATGTACACCCCCCCCCCCCGTATACATACATCCACCAATACACCCACCCACACCCACCCATACACACACACCTGAGGAGTATTCAGCTTCATGCGATGTGCCGGTGTCGTAGCGCCCGCTGGTGTAACTAGAGGCAGGAGCAGATACATACGACCCAGCACCACTGGATAATAGGGAACCGGACGCTGGCGGATTAGAACCCTTGTACCACTACACCAGGTATACCACAAGAACAACAGCAGGAGCAACAGAACCAACAGCAGCAGCAACAGAACCAACAGCAGCAGCAACAACAGAACCAACAGCAGCAGCAACAACAGCAATAGCAACATAACCAACAGCAGCAGCAACAGCAGCAGGAGCAGCAGCAACAGCAACAATGAAGATAAAACACGAATACAACACGGAATACAGGTCAGAGTCCTGCAGGACAGCCTTGGTGGTTAGCAAACACAAAACAAACAAACACAATTCACGGTTCGCTTGAGACTCGGTTAGACTGAGTGTTCAGCATCCATAGGAACACCACCACACTGCAAAGATCATAGGCGCAGACGCAGCTCCTAAAGCGATGGGAGGTGAGTAGATCAGCCCACCAGCAAAGTGGTCAAAGACCGAAGACAACAAGACTGGCTGGATTCACATGACAGTTATCAATCCCTCTCAGGCTCCACTTTCAAGCTGGATCAATGACAACTTATATAGTGATCAACGTCATTTTCAATATTTTTTAGCTATCTGCACCATGACAATGTTGTAATCCAGGACTTGAACCGGGGATTTTCATTAGAGACAAACGATGCTCCACCACCAAGGTATGCAGTCGTCGTCATTCCAGCAGAGACAGTTCAAATATCTTCTTCAGACTTCACACAGTCAAATACTAGTATAATGTTGAACTCGGGTACTGAGCCAAAAGCAAAATGTAAAATTAAAAAAAGGACACATGGGTGCGAGTCGTTGGGTCATTGAATGCCTCAGTAGTCTGTCGGTTTTGTGCTTAGTTATCTCACTTTCTGACTGCTTATTATCTTGTTACAGAAGTGGTCAGTTACTCATAACTCGTAACCCATGTGTCCTTTGGTTTTTTTTTTACCAGCACATGACTGTGTTACAGTCCATTTCAAAACTATAGACGCGTAGGGTTTTTGAAATATTTCAAATTTGGCTGGAACTTTTTGAGAATAGTTTTCGGAATATTGCTCAGGATCGCTCCACAATTACTCTCATATAGTTTCTAAACGATTGGATAACAGACGCCCAATTTGGAAAAAATTATGCACAAAGTGATCACAGATTTTATGTGGTATAGATGCTGGCATAACGGTTTTTGCCTAGGTACGCGTCTATAGTTTTGAAATGGACTGTAGTAACTTACTTGTTGCTGTAACGTATCCACCACACCCACTGCCTTGGTCTTGATTGTATCAAGAATAGAGGATTCCTCTGCAAAGCACACACATGTACAACAACAGCACACACATGTAGTCACACACATATGCACACACATATGCACACACATATGCACACACACACACACACACACACACATGCACACACGCACGCACGCACACACACCTTTGACCTTTGACGCCCATCGCCGGAGGCGATGATAGCAATGCTACGGCAGAAGCCATAGCAACTTGTGCTGGGATTGCACCATTCAACAGTTTGCAAGGCTGAAGAATTGACCGTCACTATTCAGCCTGGTCTACACCATACAGCTATTTGAAGTGATTTTTCTGGCCAGTGAATCCCTATTTTTGGTCTTTTTCATTTTTTTTCCCCGCACACACATCACACCACATACTCCGGCATGCACTGGCTGTTGGTAACCACCCAGGAGAATGAAAGAAAAGTCAGGAAGAGTCTGAGAAAGAGAAGAAAGACGTGTGTGACCATAATCGTCGGGAATCGAACCCGCAACCTATCGATTGGAAATCGCTGCACATACCACTGCACCATATGGGACACACACACACACACACACACACACACACACACACACACATGCACGACCAGGGTGCACAGCGAGAACAGTTTAGCTCAGGACCAACAGCACATAATACAGGTAGTTGTGTGTCAGGTGTCCGGCACCTTCCGGACTGGACGCTGTTGGATAAATGAATATTCTGGATAACTGGAGCTACATAGCCATCTTGTGTTCACATATCAAAATGACTGACTAGAGCATGATTTTACCTGTTTTTGCTGCTCAGTTACTAGTACTTTCCAGAGACAGTCGTCATACTCATCCATATAATATGCACTGACTCGTATGCAACGTTACATGCAAGGCATCATTGCATACTGTCCACATTCACTTGAAGTAGAACTGTCAACATGCAGTGTATGAGCTGTCAGTGTGCCTTTAGGATAACCGACGTGCGGGATGACTCACAGCCAGATAAGCAACATGTGACTGTACTTCAAAGAACCAAAAATCACAGTCAAAGTACTTAGAATGGACTCGGATGAGAGCCAAGGATAAATTTATAGTAAAGAAAAAAGGACCAGGAAACTACAAGTTACGCTATAATAAGTTTAGTAACTGGTGGTGTTAGTGGACAATATAGCGTAACTTGTAGTTTCTTGGTCCTTTTTTCTTTACTATAAATCAAAGTACTTAGATAGGAGTTGTGTAGAACATGCTTACCTTGCTGCATTGGTGTGTTTCCAAATCCCCACATCTTCTTACTACCATCAGCATTGTACTGGTTGGTTGCTGAAGACGATGCTGATGATGATGATGACTGTTGCATGGCATAGGACTGGTGAGGCTGTGACGGACCAGCTAACAACAACAACAACAACAGCATCAAGATTGGTAGCAATAATAGCAGCAGTACTACAAATAGTTCTTTGTCCATTGTTATTCTCACATTGTGCTGATTGTAATAAAACTTTGTGTCGAGTATTAGCAGCATCAACAGTATCAGCAGCAGAAGCACCAGCAGGAGGAAAAGCAGCAGCAGCAGGAGGAAAAGCAGCACCAGCAGGAGGAAAAGCAGCAGCAGCGGGAGGAAAAGCAGCTGCGGGAGGAAAAGCAGCAGCAGCAGCAGGAGGAAAAGCAGCAGCAGCAGCAGCAGGAGGAAAAGCAGCAGCAGCAGCAGGAGGAAAGCAGCAGCAGCAGCGGGAGGAAAAGCAGCAGCAGCAGCAAGAGGAGGAAAAGCAGCAGCAGCAGCAGAAGGAAAGCATTGGCAGCAGCAGCATTAGCAGCAGCAGCAGCATTGGCAGCAGCAGCAGCATTGGCAGCAGCAACAGTGGCAGTAGCAGCAGTAGCAATACCAAAGAAAAAGAAGCAGCCTCAGACAAAATGCAAAGTAACAGAACATCATGACATATCATCAACATCATCCCACAGGGCAACAGGCACAGAAGTACGTCATGCACTTGCCGGCATCACAATACGT